>NC_057795.1:58042841-58074165 GCF_018294505.1 Triticum aestivum | reverse complement strand
GGTTGTCGTCGAGGCTCGATGACCCCTGTTCTAGGGTAAGGTAGTTTAGGTTGTCGTCGAGGCTCGATGACCCCTCTTCTAGGGTAAGGTAGTTTAGGTTGTAGTCGAGGATCGATGACCCCTATTCTAGGGTAAGGTAGTTTAGGTTGTCGTCGAGGCTCGATGACCCCTATTCTATGGTAAGGTAGTTTAGGTTGTCGTCGAGGCTGTTTCCGCCATTCCGTTTCCCCTTTGCCACGTGGCTCTGACAGGTGGGCCCGATAAGTCAGATTCTCAGTTAGTCACGGCTCACAGCACGTTTAGTGCTTTTTGTTACTCACTTGCCGAGGAAGTGGTGGTTTTTTGAAATTTTTGGTAATAGTGGTGGTTTTGCAGTATTTGTGCCACAAATGTGGTGGCTTTCAGCAATGTACTCCTCATTACACATACATCTCTACTCTCCACTTCAACTTTTCTAGCTTTATACACTGGACCACACTTTTTCTCCTCAAGCACCCTGCTCCGACCCTATTACAGCTACTATCTCGCCCATCTTCTCGTCCTCGGTTTGCTCTTCTTCCCTTCCCTGATACGTTTCCTTCCTCACGCAGATGCACCAGCTTCCAACCCTAACCAACGGCACTGCCTGCTCCTCGTCAGCTTCCCCTGCCCGCGACTCTGGTAAGCCCCTCCACTGTATTCTCTGCTCTCTCATGATCTATTGCTCGGTAATCTTATGCCTGTTGCTTGCTGGGCGCCGTGAAAATTAGTGACAAACTATATTAGGCGTGTTAATTCAAAGTCGGGCTAGGTTCGAGGCTTTTCTCAGCACTACTAGGAAAAGGCCTACTAATGGCGCACCTAATTTGGCCATTAATGGCGCATTAGTGATGCGCCATTAGTGCCACGCCATTAGTATATTTTACTAATGGCGCACCACTGGTGCGCCATTAGTATACCATTCGGTGCTCCACTAGTATTCCCTCCAGGTGCGCCACTAATAACCTTATAGGTGCGCCACTAGTAATAAAGGAAGGTGCGCCACTAATAAGGGCTTAAATGCGCCACTAGTAATGTATTTGGAAAACAAAAAAAAATCCAATTTTACAGAAAACAACCTATAAGGAAAATAATTTAAAAACAAAAAATGAAATAGAATCATATTTTTTATTATAGTAAGAATGTTACAATGTCTTTACAAGTATCCAATAAAAGGAAAATTGCAAGGAAATAAAAGAAAATCCTAAAACTAATCTTCTAGTAATCTTTTCTTCTTTTTCTTCACTTTATCCCTGCAAAATGTAACAAAATAAACAGAAATACAAACAAACTATTTATAACATGTCAATACTGTCATTTTTTATAACATGTCAATACTGTCTTTTCCAGAATTACATGGTGTGAATATTGTATGAGTAAGATTATAATGGAAATGAATTGCAGAGGACATATGAGGTTCAACACTAATCATCGACAACAAAATCGTGCAAGAAATGATTGATCAGTAAATGGACAACCTTCTTAGAGATTGTCATGCGATGTCCAATGAATCAACAGGAAATAAGTAACATGCCTTCCAAGACATAATTCACTATTACACATAAATATATATCCCAAACT
This sequence comes from Triticum aestivum, assembly GCF_018294505.1. Classification (NCBI taxonomy): domain Eukaryota; kingdom Viridiplantae; phylum Streptophyta; class Magnoliopsida; order Poales; family Poaceae; genus Triticum; species Triticum aestivum. Next base: position 58,072,566 of record NC_057795.1, on the reverse strand, counting down.
GAAGAACGTGCTAATATGTAATCATCATTTAGAGATACCAAACTGGAAGACCATTCATTTGGTCGCAAAATGACCTACTTAACTAGTCCTTGACCATCCATCATGCGCAAGAGCAAAGATAAAGATGGGCCTTGCAGCAGCGCCCAGCCCTTGGAACAGTCCATTGCATTACGTGGAACATGCTCAGATTAAGCACTATATCATCACAACTTAACAAAAGTAAATCTGAGACACATCAAAACTAAAGATTCATCCTACTTGAGGATCGTCACTAATCATGGACACCAAAATCTTCCATTTGCAAGACATGCTTCATGAGTAAATGCATAACCTTTTGGCATATAAAGCTTACACATTTTTCTGCATCCAGTAGCAATTAGGTAACGAAAACAGTGAGCGGCTTAGATGGGGTACAAATTGAAATAACACTGTCCAGCAGTAAAAGAACCATAGCTAGTAAGTGACCAACACTGTCCACACACGCATCATACTAGACCAAGACCTCATCAGGCCAGACAGAGGCAGTGTAGCGCACTAGGCTAGAGCTTAGAGCTATGCATGTACATTGATTGTTATAGCAGTGCAGCGACAACTACTTGTTTAGATGCATATAAATCATCTCCTTGCTTGAAGTAGAAAGAAAGCAGAGTAAAGGGCCCTGAAGATGTTGACTACTCACTTAATTAGAAGGTAGTGAGAGAATCCCTTGCCCAGTTGGGACGAGTTTCAGACCGGCGGTGGAACTTGTTCTTGCCTGTTGAGGATCCTCAATGGACAAGAGAATGAAGGCATCATCAGCTGACACACAAAAAAGGGCTCTCTGAAAACTAAAATGACCATGGGGGTGCTGCTGCTTACCCGAGCTAGGAGCCGTCTTGTCGGAGGGGAGTTTGCCCTCGTACACGACATGGTCGTTGGCCCAGCTCGGCTGCACCACACCGGAGCAAGCGACCAAGGCACTGGTCATGCGTCGAGTTGTGTTGACAACGGAAGAAAGTCCGGTCTTACACACATGTAAAGACTGAATGTTCAGTGAACATGTACGTACATTATAATGGCAGTCCATACAGAATAAAAATGACGCCACTTGTGGCATCAGATAAATTGAACCAAGCGGGCCAATGGATCAATTTGACGGACAAATTAACCCAAAAGGATGGCATGTACGACATCCATCCATCCATCCAACCAACAAGCATCAATTAAAGTGCTCATTCATTCATTCATTTATTCATTCAGGAGACATGATGAGATGGATATAGTGAGCAATCTAACCTAACAATCCGTCCATAAACAGCAGGCAATGGAATTAATTAAGCCCGAATCTGGGCATGGAGATGCAAAAGCACAAGAGAGGAGGAAGAGACCGAGAGGTGCATTCAGATTGAAACTAAACTGAACTGCACAATGTCAATCAACACCACCAGAAAGAAGAATTGCAATCAATCAAATTGGCAAGCTAGATAAGATGTGCTCACCATGTCCACCTGCAGTAGGCAGAGGAGGAGGGAGCAGCCATGCGTTGTGCACCTGCAGCAGCAGCAGCTCGTCCGGAGCAGCCTGCCCTGCACATAAAATGAACCAATGAGGGGACGGGAGGGGAGATGAAGAAGATGGCCTGCAGCCGCACGCACCATGGTCGGGGTCGGAGATCCGTCACCGGAGATGGCCTGCAGCCGCCGTCTGCCGCACGAAGGTTGAGGCATCGTACCTCCATGGCTAGGCTAGGCTAGGGTTTCTGGCATCTCCGTCCTGGCTTCTGTCGGCCCTGGATGGATGGTCGCGGCTCAGGTCGACGATGGGACGATGCGCCGTGGATCTGGATCTGGGCGCTCCTCACCTCCCTGGAAGCTCGCCGGAGAAGGCCTTCCCTTCCCTCCCCTCCTCTCCTCTACTGGGAGAGAAGAGGAGAGAAGAGAAGAGAAGGTGAGGTGCGGCAGCGCTGCAGGGAGAGGAGGCCGCCATGACCGGGCTCCTCCTGCTGCCGTGGTCGCCATGGCATCGGGTCTCGGCCCGACCAGGCAGACAGAGGAGAGGATAGGGAGGTCGCCGGTGCGGCGTGGATGGGGAGAGGAGGCCGCCGGAGAGGTGATGCGGAAGAGGAGATCGGCGGCGGCGTTGGGTCAGAGCCGGAGGAGAGGCGGTTGGCTGTGTCAGGAGGAAGGCGAGGGGAGAGAACGTGACTAGAGGGAGGGGATAAGGGGTGATAGCAATGACGCACCGGTAGGGGGTGCGCCATACGTATAGATAGCAATGGCGCATCTCTTACTGGTCCGCCATTACTAGTTAAAACTAGTAATGGCGCACGGTGGAACAGTGCGCCATTAGTAGTTTTGCAAAAAAGGAATAAAAAATATAATAAAAAAACAACATTAGTGGCGCACTTTCCGACAGGTGCGCCATTACTAGTTACAACTAGTAATGGCGCACTGAGTCTGGATGCGCCATTAATATGTTTGGACAGGCGCACTAGTTCAAAAAAAAAATTGATACTAATGGCGCACCTTGGGCCAGGTGCGCCATTAGTAGTTTCAACTCTAATGGCGTATCAGAAGGTGGTGCGCCATTAGTATATACTAATGGCGCACCGCTTATCTGGTGCGCCATTAGTGTCAATCCCCATCTATAGCCCTTTTTCTAGTAGTGCAGGCTCGGCCGTCGCCTTTTCTCTAAAAACCTAAAACTTTCTTCAGGGAGGTCCTAGGTACAGTAGTGCGTCTGCTGATGCAGTGCTCGCTGTTGTAGACATTTTCCTGTATTAATATATACTCGATCTTGACGAGCCAAGGAAAAAAGAGACCCTGGTGGTCTATGTGTGCGAGCTATTCGCTCTCGCATTGATTGTATATAGAACAATCTATAACCCTGTTGACTGTTGTACAATATAATTTCCGCTGATCAATTGTTAGTGCAATTTGTCTAGGCGAGCCTCATGTGTTAGCTTCCTTACATGCTCCAGCAGATCGATCGAATTGAAAAAAAATAACCAAGTATGGATGAACTGCCATGCATGTACGTTTTGTGCAGAACTTCCCGGGAGATTGTCAAGCATGTAGTTAGAATTAAACCTGTTATCTGCAAGTACCTGGTAGTGGTACTACGTGTGTTGGATGATTACCAACTTTTTGTTGGCTCATTGGTTGTAAGAACTGAAGACGGAAGTTGCTGCTTTTGGCAAGCTGATATCTTAGTTGTTGAACTGAGCAGTCATGCTTTTGGCAAACCTGTTATCTGTACCAGTGGTTATCCTGACTTTTGTTTCTACTCTTGTGAACTGAACATTCATGTTTTTGCCATTTGTATCTTAGTTGTTGAAGCCGCGTCGTCCCGCTAGGGCGACACGGGGGCGATCTCGCGCCGCTGCCCCTCGTCGTCACCACGTTCCTCCTGTCCTCGCCGCTGCCAGAGGCTAGCGCCGGGCAGGCCCTGGGCGCAGCCAAGGAAGGTGGCGGTGGGGAGCTTCTCGCGCTCGGGCAGGCGCATGGATCGGATCCGCCAGATCCGTCCGGCTCGGCCCTCGGGTTTGAGGCGGCGGCCTCTGCTGGTGAGGGCGGCGTCGTCCGGGAGGCGGGCGGCGCTCGCCGGAGTTGTGGACCGCGTCTTCTCGGCCGTGCGGGCGGCGAGTTGGCGGTGGATGCGGGCGCCACGTGGAGGGATCCCCTGCTACTCTCCTTCGCCAGATTTGAAGACGGCGCCCCCGTGCTGCTGCTTCCTCCTCGTCAATCCGGCCGGATCCGGTGGCGGACTGCGCGGATGTGGGGTTGGGATCTCTGGATCGAAGTAATTTCTTGGCCGGCTGCGGCGGCCACGACGCCGGCGGCGCCCCAGGCGCTTTCCTTCTTGAAGGCGGCTTCGAGATCCAGCTCCCTCCCCCTCGTCCTCCCCCTGCACCCGGGTGAAAACCCACAACTTTGGTTGGGCGGCGGCGGTGCCCGGCTCCGTCACCTTCTTGAAGGCGCTGCTTTGGGTCTGCAGGGAGGTGGGACAGCTGCAGCGCGTTCTTGGCGTTCCTGATGGCGGCGGTTCTCTTTAGTGGTGTCGCTTCGCCATGGCGGTCGGCTGGTCCGGCTCTCGTGGTGATTGTGGTGCCCAACTCTTCGCCGTGTCTTCCTGGGGTGCTCTCGTCCCATTCAGAGAGGCTGGAGGTGGAGCGGCTTCATCTTGCATGGAGCTTCGGTGGAGATGTCAAGTCATGCCTGACCGACAGGTGCTACGCTTTGTCATGCCTGGTCGGCAGGTGCTACGCACGACAGATCTTTCAAAGACTTCAAGCTGTGTCGGCTGGTGGTACTTGGCAGCATGGTGCTGAGGTGTATCAGTGGCGACCGCGACGTCCTCAGATGTTTGCGCGCAGGGAGGAGGTGCCGTTGGGCGCCGTGGTGGCGTCGACGATAGCTGGACCGAGCAAGGTTGATGCATTAGTGTAGTTCTGAAGATGGAGCGGTGGAAGTTGGTGGCGGCGGCCTCTGAGTGCACGCCGGACCGGTGAGACCCATGCCCGGAAGGCGTCCTGGATAGGATTTCAGGTCTTATATGTTAGGTTTGGCTGCGATGCCTGTTTGGTATTAGGCCCAGGCTATCTGCGCCCCTTCATCAACTGGATAGAGTGGCTTAGACGGTGGCTTTAGTCTTACTGTTGTATTACTTTGTAAGGTCTTGTGAGAATAATTAATAAAGTGGCCGTATGCATCGCCCAGATGCAGAGACCGGGGGTCATCCTCCTTTTCTAAAAAAAAAAATCTTAGTTGTTGAACTCTGGTTATCTGCAAGTAGTACTATTACTAAATTTTATGTGAACTGCTCCATGCTTGCTGTCGCTTGGTTAGCTTGTTGCTCGTAAGACCTGACTTCTCTGGTTCAAGTGGGGATTTAGAAACAATGATGTTTTTTCTGTATCAGAGATTTGACTTTTTTCCTTCCATTTTTACTAGGCGTTTGAACTAATCTCTACCATGTTAGTGCTTTCATATTGTAGCACTGTAAGTCAAGTTCTGTTCCTGATCCTCCTATCAGTATGGTTTTGATGATCGCCACATCATGTATTGTATGCTATCGTAGACATTTTCCTGTATTAATATATACTCTATCTCGACGAGCCAAGGAAAAGAGAGACTGGAGTGGTCTATGTGTGCAAGATATTCGCTCTCCCATTGATTGAAGATAGAACAATTTATAACCCTGTTGTACAATATAATTTTGTCCGATCAATGGTTAGTGCAATTTGTCTAGACTAGCCTCATGTGTTAGCCTCTTAGATGCTCCAGCTGATTGATCCAAGTCAAAAAAAATAACTGAGTATGGATGAACTGTGATGCATGTACGTTTTGTGCAGAACTTCCCGGGAGATTGTCAAGCATGTAGTTAGAATTAAACCTGTTATGGTCCTTTGGTTCCTTCTGTGTTTCTTCTAATCTCCAAAAGTTGTAGGTGTTGGATTCAGGGCTCCGCAGATCCACAAAGGTTCGAACTCGGGCATGTGCGAAGATCTCAACCTCTCAAGCTTCAAGCTCATCGCCCCACAGCATAGTCTAGACGGACCCGCGAGAGCAAGGAAGAAGATGAACACAACAGTTTACCCAGGCTTGGCCACCTTGTAGTGTAAGACCCTACTCCTGCTTTGTGATGGATTAGCCTCACGTGGGGTTGAGGATGAACTAGTACAGAGGATGAACAACCTCGCGAGGGCTCGGGGTCTGAATCAGTCGACCCCTTCTATGTTGGTGGCTAACCTATATTTATAGTGGCCTTGGTCCTCTTTACCCAAAATGTAGGTGGGAAGGGATTCGACGGTGGCCAATTTGAAAGGGGACAAATAGTACATCTTATCCTGACGAAAGGTGGTCTTCACCTGCAAAGCTTCTGGTCTTGACGCAGCGGTGGGCTCGGCGGTGACATCCGTCCCGCCGAGCGTGGTCTTGGTCTTGTAGCACCGGAATGAAAACCTTTCGCAGATTTCTCGGGAACCCACGGCTTTCCTTGCCTTCTTAGCACCAAAGAGGAAACTGCCTTCTCTGCACCCGCTGGCACCTGCTTGGCCTTGGTCGTCATGGCTTGCGTCATCGCAGCCTCATGAGGCTGGTACCTGCCTAGAAATCTCCGCTCCTCGGAAAGCAACTTGGGGAGATTCCTCCTTCCGGAGGTCTTGGTGTCGTCTGCCCCGCGAGGCCTGGGGCCCTCACGAGGATCTTCTCTTGGCGGTCTTGTAGATGGGCCGTACCAGGCCGTCGAAGGAGCCATGCCATGGGCCGCAGGCAGGCAAGTCTGGGTACCCTGTGTCAGTGTCAAAACCGGCGGATCTCGGGTAGGGGGTCCCGAACTGTGCGTCTAAGGTTGATGGTAACAGGAGGTTACACGATGTTTACCCAGGGTCGGGCCCTCTCTATGAAGGTATTACTCTACTTCCTGCTTGATTGATCTTGATGAATATGAGTATTACAAGAGTCTAGCCTATATGATTACGATTGCCTCTATGGACTAAGACCTCCGGTTTATATAGACACCAGAGGGACTAGGGTTGTACAAAGTAGGTTACAGAGAAAGAAATCTTCATATCCGAACGCCAACCTTGCCATCCATGCCAAGGAGAGTCCCATCTGGACACGGGACAGAGTCTTCTGTCTTGTATCTCATGGCCCATCAGCCTGGCCCATGTCCAACAGGCTGGACGCCCGAGGACCCCTTAATCCAGGACTCCCTCAGTAGCCCCTAAACCAGGCTTCAATGACGAGGTGTCCAGCGCGCTGATTGTATTCGGCATTGCAAGGCGGGTTCCCCCTCCGTATACTCCAAAATAGTTTTTGAACACAAGAATATATCCTGGCTCTGCAAAACAAATTCCACACACAATCGCAGAGAGTATAAAATTTCACGAGTCCAATCTGCTGACAACTTTTTGTAGCATGACATCACGTCGCCGCCCGGCCATTATTTGAACCGTTTTTTTGCCCGCCGTTTCATATTTCGAGATGCGGCTTCATTGGCACATCTTGTCAAAGCAGAGTTAGTGTCCCCTTATTGCGGGATTATCATCACTACAGGCGTGGGTAATCCAACCGTGTCGTCTGACGACTCTTGGGAATAGGCGAGTATTTAGGGCGAACGGGGAGGCTCTTGATATTCACTGCCTTGGGGCCGCAGGCCAAACAATGGTTCGAAATAATGACCGGACTGACATGATGTCATGTTGTAAAAAGTTGCCAAAAGATTGGACTTATGAATTATTACGCCGTCTGTGGAAATATATGCAGCTCATGCTGCCAAGCCCACTCGATCGTTCGAAGACCATTGTGAAGTATCCGGAAAGAAGGGAACCTACCTTGCGATGCCGAAGACCGATCTACGTGTCGGATACCTTGTCATTGAAGTCAGGTTCAGGGGCTACTGAGGGAGTCCTGGACTAAGGGGTCCTCGGGCGTCCGGCCTGTTAACCATGGGCAGACTGATGGGTTGTGGAGATACGAAGACCAAAGACTGCACCCGTGTCCGGATGGTACTCTCCTTGGCGTGGAAGGCAAGCTTGGCGACCGAATATGTAGATTCCTTTCTTTATAACCGACTTTGTGTAACCCTAGATCTCCCCGGTGTCTATATAAATCGGAGGACTTAGTCCGGAAAGGGAGATACTCATTACCATATTCATACAGGCTAGACTTCTAGGGTTTAGCCATTACGATCTCGTCGTAGATCAACTCTTGTAATACTCATATCCATCAAGATCAATCAAGCAGGAAGTAGGGTATTACCTCCATAGAGAGGGCCCGAACCTGGGTAAACATCATGTCCCCTGTCTCCTGTTACCATCGACCTTAGACACACAGTTCGGGACCCCCTACCCGAGATCTGCCGGTTTTGACACCGACAAAGATGGATGAAGTCAAGCTCGCGACCGAGGGACTGCCCACTGGCAAGGAGCACCGCACGCCCGAGCGGTATTTCGGTGATGTCCTGGAGGGATCCCGCAATGTAGTAGGTCAATGTGCTATGCATATTATCTTTGAATGAATACATTCACGTTATCCTTCCATGTATTATGAAACAAAGATGTTGTGTAATATAATGCTTGTTTATTATTTGAAAATTTACCTCCTGTGCGGCCATTTTCATTAAATCTGAGAGTTGGCCAGTCATCGGCTTCAGCCCCCTCGTAAGTAGTATGGGGTGTTCGGGATGGAATCTAAACACTCTTGATCCAAAGTTTTGGTCCTTAAAGGAGGTGTTTAGCGCAACGAACCAGACAATCAGACTATGTGGCTTTATCACCCTCACTTAGCCATAGGAGTTTGACAATAGAAATTTAGGCGCAGCCCCTAGTATTCGTAAGTCGTAACTTCGGGTGCTGTAAACACCTGATCGGATAAAAAACCGATTCATCGCATAATGCAGAAAAAATGCAAAAGATTTGTAACCTCTCGAACAGCTGACTGGCTCACGTCGCATCATGACAGTCAGTTTTAGGCTTTCTCTACTGAGGTGCTCATCTGGATAAACCAGGAGACAATCGCAATAGTTCTCCCTTTACTACCCTAGCTGATATAGCAGAATGTAAGGTAGTAAGCACAGGAGCCGGGCAACCCAACTATTGACCAACATGATTCTGAGCCGATGCATATAATGCTAAAGTTCAGGGTGCCGAACTATACAGTAAAAAAGTGTTCGGACTTGGTTGCCATGTTATGGGGCAGAATGAAGCCCCTGTCGAATTGAGGCATACCAGAGTGTACGGGTGCAATTGATAAGAATATCAAGAAAAAATGAAGCAACAGGCCAATGCGGCAGAAATTGGGCCGCAAACTTTTTCCATTATAGTTTGATTAATACGTCAAAGCATATTTGTACAAATAGTGCGATAAGCAACATGGCTATTTAACATGCCACAACCAAGAGAGAGCTGCATGTGGGTCCTGAAAACAGGCATAACGATTGTTTAAAGAGACCACCTGGAAATTCCCTTATACGTCAATGCTTCTTGCCGTCTTGGTGCATCCGTCCCTTGATAGGTTCGACAATCAGGCCACCAGGAAAGGCATGGAAAAAGGAAACCTGAAATGGATGTAAAAGAAAAAGTGAAAGTATGTGGGTCTAGGAAAGGTTGAGTCATATTATGGACCACCATCTAGTTATGCCTCCGTCTATGCCCATGGTATTTTAAGTGTGTAGTTATGTACGCGCGGGACAAACGCCGCCGTTTGGTAGGGACTGGGACAGAGGCCGAATTGCTAGTTGAGCTCTTGATGAGCTGGACTGTCCTACTGCAGAGTAGTCCAGACTTGTTTGACTGTGTCCGGGAGCTAGGCCGCTGAAATAAGGTTCTGTTTGAAAAGGCCGCACTGTAGCTCTGTCGGTAGGGCCGCGGTATGCTCCTCGGTACGGAGGGAGCGCTCCATATTTCCATTAACCATTATGACACCGTGCGGTCCGGGCATCTTGAGCTTCAAATAAGCATAGTGCGGCACCGCATTGAATCGTGCAAATGCGGTTTGTCCGAGCAGTGCGTGATAGCCGCTGCGGAAGGGGACGATATTGAAGATCAGTTCTTCGCTTCGGAAGTTGTCCGGGGATCCAAAGACCACCTCCAGTGTGATTGAGCCCGTACAGCGGGCCTCTACACCTGGTATGCCTCCCTTAAAGGTGGCTTTTGTGGGCTTGATCCTGGAGGGATCGACACCCATTTTGTGCACTGTATCCCGATAGAGCAGGTTCAGGCTGCTACCACCGTCCATGAGGACTCGCGTAAGATGGAATACATCAATGATTGGGTCAAGGACCAGTGCGGCTGAACTGCCATGACGGATACTGGTCGGATGGTCCCTGCGATCAAAAGTTATCGGACAGGACGGCCAAGGGTTCAACTTTGGGGCGACTGGCTCCATCGCGTAGACGTCCCTAAGTGCGCGCTTGCGCTCCCTCTTGGGGACATGGGTAGCGTATATCATGTTCACCGTTTTAACTTGGGAGGGGGGGACCTTCTTCTGTCCCCTGTGTTCGGTGGCCAGGGCTTCTCGTCATCGTTGTCGCTTTGCGACCCCTTCTCCTTTTTCTCGACATTTAACTTGCCGGCCTGTTTGAAAACCCAACAGTCACTGTTGGTATGATTGGCTGGTTTATCAGGAGTGCCGTGGATTTGGCATGGATGATCGAGTATGCGGTCCAAGCTGGACGAGCCCGGATTGTTTCTTTTATATGGCTTCTTCCGCTGACCAGACTTAGAGCCACTGAATCCAGCATTGACCGCCGTATCATCGGTGTTGTGACTGTTATTTCGATGCTTGTGTCTGTTGCGTCGGGGCTTGCTGTTGCTATTTCTGGCTTCAGAGGTGCCGGCGTCGCTTGCATTGTTATTGCTACGGGCCAGCCAACTATCCTTGCCCACGCAAAAACGGGTCATGAGTGCTTAGGGAGTCCTGGATTAGGGGGTATCTGGACAGCCGGACTATATACTTTGGCCGAACTATTGGACTGTGAAGATACAAGACTCAAGGCTTCGTCCCGTGTCCGGATGGGACTCTCTTTTGCGTGGGAGACAAGCTTGTCGATCCGGATGTTAGATCTCCTTCTTTGTAACCGACTCTGTGTAAACCCTAGCCCCCTCCGGTGTCTATATAAATCGGAGGGTTTAGTCCGTAGAAGGAAAATCATAATCATCATAGGCTAGCTTCTAGGGTTTAGCCTCTAGGATCTCGTGGTAGATCAACTCTTGTAATACTCATATCATCAAGATCAATCAAGCAGGAAGTAGGGTTTTACCTCCATCGACAAGGCCCGAACCTGGGTAAAACATCGTGTCCCTTGCCTCCTGTTACCATTAGCCTTAGACGCACAGACCGGGACCCCCTACCCGAGATCCGCCGGTTTTGACACCGACATTGCTGCTTTCATTGAGAGTTCCTCTATGTTGTCGCTGCAAGGCTCGATGGCTCCTTCAATCATCAACAACAACGTGGTCCAGGGTGAAACTTTTATCCCCGGACAGATCTTCGTGTTCGGCGGCTTCGCACTATGGGCCAATTCGCTCGGCCATCTGGAGCAGATTGACAGCTACGCCCCTGGCCATCAGGCCATGTTCGGAAACTTGAACTACACAGTCGATATCCGAGATTTGATCTTCGACAGATTCGGGCCTACGCCAGGAGCGTCGAACAGTCATGACGAGCACGGCTTAGACCTGCTGTCGAACAATACTCGTGATAGCGCACCTGCAGGAGCTCCGGACCTATATCTGGGGCAGATTGCGTCGTCTGGGGACGGGTGGATGGACCTTGCCCAGAGGTCGCACACTCATCGGCGATAGAGCTGAACACAGACTCCACCGCCAAGGAAGCCTGTGTCACCGGACCCCCGGACTCTTGTCCGGCTGTAGGTTCTAGACCGCACGCCCCCGAGCCCGCCAAATCTGTTTGGGCTCCGGTAATGGAGTTTACCGCTGCGGATATCTTCCAGCACTCGCCCTTTGGTGACATGCTGAACTCATTAAAGTCTCTCTCTTTGTCAGGAGACTCTCGGCTGAACTATGACCGACTCGAGTGGGAAGCAGGCAACGAGGGAATACGTTGCCCACCCACCACCCACTTCATTGCCACTGTGGATGATTTGACCGACGTGCTTGACTTTGACTCTGAAGACATCGACAGGGTGGACGACGATGTAGGAGAAGTACAGGAACCACCGCCCACGGGGCGCTGGACAGCCACCTCCTCGTATGATATATATATGGTGGAGACTCCAAAAGAAACCAATGGCGATGAGGAAATGGAGCATAACCCCTCAAGGAAGAAAGCAAAGCATGGGCGTCATCAACGCAGCTCCAAGCCCCGCCACAGCAATACCGGCACAGGAGACAAAAACAATCCGAATGGTGCCGAAGATGAATACAACCCAGATCAGCCTGCCTTCGAGCAGGCCGAACAGGTAGACGGGCAGGTCAGCCTAGACGAACAGGCGATGGACGGATACCCGGAGGAGGACAACTACATGCCCCCCTCTGAAGACGAGATGAGCCTCGACGACGATGAATTCGGCGTGCCCGAGGATCCCGTAGAGCAGGAGCGTTTCAAGCGCCGGCTTATGGCCTCTGTGAGGAGCCTGAAAAAGAGGCAGCAGCAGCTCCAAGCTGATCAAGATCTGCTCACAGACAGATGGACTGAAGTCCTGGCAGCCGAGGAATATGGACTCGAGCGCCACACCAAGGTTTACCCAAAGCACAAGTTGCTACCTCAACTCGAGGAGGAGCCTATACTACCAGCACAGGACGAGGCTGACCGGCCACCTCGTGACCGGGATAAAACGACGTATCATCCCGAATACCAGCCCGCACCCCCACGCCAATAAACTATGGCCCAGGCCAATAGGCAGGACCTACGAGACATACTGGAAAACAAGGCAGGATAGCCAAGATCGATCTATGGATCGCGGGGGCGTGCCCCAACACATGACGATGATCGTCATGCCGGATACACTATCAACAAGTCCGGCCGGGCCGAACATAGCCAACCAGACTTATTCGAACTGCGTAGCCACATAGCCCGGCATAGAGGTGCCGCACACCCCCTCTACTTCACTGATGAAGTGATGGATCACGAATTCCTAGAAGGGTTTAAACCCATAAACATCGAATCATACGATGGCACAACAGACCCCACAGTATGGATCAAAGATTTCCTTCTCCACATTCACATGACCCGCGGTGACGATCTACATGCCATCAAGTATCTTCCCCTTAAACTCAAAGGACCAGCCCGACACTGGCTAAATAGCCTGCCGGCAACTTCCATCGGAAGTTGGGAAAACCTGGAGGACACATTCCTCGACAACTTCCGGGGCACGTACGTGCGACCACCGGATGCTGATGACTTGAGCCACATTACCCAACAGCCCGGAGAGTCAGCTAGGAAATTCTGGACTCGGTTCTTAACTAAAAAGAACCAAATTGTCGACTGTCCGGACGCCGAAGCCTTGGCAGCCTTTAAGCATAATATCCACGACGAGTGGCTCACCTGACACCTCGGCCAGGAAAAACTGAAGTCCATGGTGGCCCTTACGACACTCATGACCCACTTTTGTGCAGGCGAGGACAGCTGGTTGGCTCGCAGTAGCACCACGCCAATAAACTCCGGCACTTCAGATGTCCACGACAATAACGGCAGGCCACGGCGCAATAGACATAAGCGTCGGAACAATGGCGACAACACTGAAGACACGACAGTCAACGCCGGATTCAGTGGCTCAAAATCCGGTCAGTGGAAAAAGCCATTCAAAAGAAACAATCAGGGATCGTCCAGTCTGGACCGCATACTTGATCGCTCGTGCCAAATTCACGACACCCCTGATAAACTAGCAAACGACACTGACAGAGATCGCTGGGTGTTCAAACAAGCCAACAAAATAAATGCCGAAAACAAGGACAAGGGGCTGCACAGCGATGATGACGAGGAGCCCCGGTGTCCGAACATGGGGGGACAGAAGAAATTTCTTCCCCAGGTGAAAACGGACAATATGATCTATGCCACCCACATTTCCAAACGGGAACGAAAGCGAGCACTAAGGGACATCTATGCGATGGAGCCAGTCGCCCCAAAGTTCAACCCATGGTTAGCTTGTCCAATCACTTTTGGTCGTAGGGATCACCCTAACAGCATCCGTCACGGCGGTTCAGCCGCATCGGTCCTAGACCCAATCATTGACGGATTCCACCTCACGCGAGTCCTTATGGACGGTGGCAATAGCCTGATCCTGCTTTATCAGGACACAGTGCGCAAAGTGGGCATCGATCCTTCAAGGATCAAGCCCACCAAAACCACCTTCAAAGGTGTAATTCCAGGAGTAGAGGCCCGTTGTACGGGCTCCATAACACTGGAAGTGGTCTTCGGATCCCCGGATAACTTCCGAAGTGAGGACTTAATCTTCGATATTGTCCCTTTCCATAGTGGCTATCATGCACTGCTTGGACGAACCGCATTCGCTCGATTCAATGTGGTACCACACTACACATACCTCAAGCTCAAGATGCCAGGACCTCACGGGGTTATAACAGTCAATGGCAACATAGACCGCTCTCTCCGAACAGAAGAGCATACTGCGGCCCTTGCGGTAGAAGTACAAAGCAGCCTTCTCCGGCAAACCACCAATCCGGCGACAACAACCCCGAACACCGTCAAGCGAGTCCGGAGTACCCTACAACAGGATCGCCAGGCACGCCAAGAGCGCGACTAGCAGTCCGGCCTCCGCCCTAGCCCCATTCAGGAAGCATTTGTGCCGTGCCCTACACAATTACGCACTCAAAATACCATGGGCATAGGCGGAGGCGCAATGGTGATGTGGTCAACAGTGTGGTTCAGCCGCAACATACTTTAATAACCCCCTTTTATCTTTCAGGACCCTACTTTCGGGCAGCCTCTTCAGAGAGCCGGATTATCGGACTTATCACAGGAGGGAAAACCAAGGAGGCAAAAGGCTTTGCGCACAAAGGGAATACCCAGGTGGTATCTGTCAATGATCGTTATACCTGTTTTATATACCTACATGCGGCCCGCCCTTGAATAGGACATGTCAAATAGTCCTATTTGCTTCTGCTCAACGCATTAATTGTACTCATACGCTTGGACGTATTATTTATCAATGGGAGATAATATATAGCGTCAGCTTATTATTCCTATCTTCACATTTTCCTAAAAATGTTTATTTAATATTGAATCCGTACACTTTGGTACGGTCAGTTTGCCAGGGCCTTCTCATGGTGCCCCTTAATATGGCAAGATAAGTCCGAACACTTTCAACAGTGCGGCACCCCGAACTTATAGCATTATATGCATCAGCTCTGAATCATGTCTTGGGTCAATAGTTGGGTTTGCCTGGCTCCCTTGTTTTGGTACCTTACGTTCCGTTATATCGGCTAAGGTAGCACAGGGAGAACTACTGCGATCATGTCCCGGTTCTTCTAGACGAGCACCTCAGTAGAGAAAGCCGAAAACTAACTGTCATGATGCGGCGAGAGCTGGTCGCTGTTCGAGAGGTCTTAAAATCCTTAAAGATTTTTTCCGCTTTAGGCGAGGAATCGGCCTCGTCCGATTTAGGCGTGTATAGCACCCCAATTCGGCTTTCCGAATTCTAGGGGCTTCGGCGCAATTTAAAATTGTAGACTTCTATGGCTAAGTGAGAGTTATAAAGCCGCATAGTCCGATTGCCTTGTTCGCTGCGCCAAACACCTCCTTCAAGGACCAAAAATTTGGATAAAAGAGTGTTTTGGGTTTTCTACGAACACCCCAGTACTAGTTACGTACGGGCGGAAGCTGACGACTAGCCTACTTTCAGAATTTTATAAACAGCCGACGACACGCTCAATGAAACGGATGCTTGATAACTTCAAGCCGCGGACAGGCATTTACCATCCGCTTTATAAGGCCGAAGTAGCTGGCGGGTAGGGGCTCACCAGGCCACATCCGGACTATGAAATCCTTCATGGCCACTTCGGCCGCCCTGTGGAGTTCAACCAATTGCTTTAGTTGGTCACTCAGAGGCATTGGGTGTTCGGCTCCAGCATACTGGGACCAGAACAGCTTCTCCGCTGAGCTCCCCTCTTCGGCACGGTAGAACTCCGTGGCATCCAATATGCTGCATGACAGATATGTGAATGCCCCTGGAGAGCTCCGAATTTGGGTAAGTAAAAGAAATGTCTCCTCCACATGCTTGCTTTTCATAATGAATGCCTCACCCGCCGCTATCTTCTTGGCAGCCTAGATTTCCTGCTCGGCCTTTTGGGCTTCGGCCTTGGTGTATTTCGTGCTCAAAAGGGCCTTCACAAGCTCAGACTCCTTCATCTTGAAGTCACGCTCCAAGGACTCGAACTTCTTGCCGAGCTCCTGGAGCTCTTGCTGTACGTCGCCCACCCTAGCATCTTGCTTTGCATTCTCAATGCGCTCCGTGGCCGCCTTGTTTTCGGCCTCGGATATTGCTTTCTTCAGGGCCGCCACTTCGGTCGTGGCCCCTATAACAAAATCATGATGCTTTTTGTTAGCGTCACCAATTTTTCCTATTCTATATGATATGTGTACGGGGTATCACTCACCTTTGTTCTCTTCGAGCTGCCTCTTCGTGAGCCTGAGCTCCTCTTCGGCCTGCTCCAGGTCCCGTTTGAGTCTGGTGACCTCTGATGTGCGGGCAGCAGCGGCAAGTAGCACTGCCTGCTTATTCACATAGACACATACTGTTAGACTCCTGCGGTTTAGAGTTGACCCTCCGTTTGGCTTTTCTTTCCGAACACCAAACAGAGTATCAGGGGCTACTATCTATTGCGTGATAATTTCTCACACTTTTGATTACTTACCTCAAAGCCTGACAGGAGGCTGGTACAAGCTTCGGTCAATCCACTTTTGGTGGATCGAACCTTCTGAATCACCACACTCATAAGAGTACGGTGCTCTTCATCCATGGAAGCGCCGCAAAGCACTTCCAGCAAACTATCCGACGCCTCTGGCGCAACGGAAGTCATCGGCACGGCCGACTTGCCCTCCTTAGCGAGGGGCTGCCTACCTGAATCCGGAGCCTTGGGAGGTTCCGGTACAGTGTCCTACTGGGAGCCCGACTTGCTGAGGCTCTCGTCATCATAAGCTGTGGGGATCTTACTCCCCTTGTGCCCGGCGTCGGGAATTTCGCCTTGGGGCATCTCCAGAGCTGCCTCCCCCTGCTCTGGTACCCTTTGGGACCACACCTCCGTGTCATCCGTAGGCCGAGGGGAGGTGGCCATCGGGAGCGAATTCATCGCCGAATCGCTCAAAGACCCATCCGAGGAGGATACCTCGGGATGGGCCCTGGCCGGACTGCATATACGTGCTCGGCGTTATAACAAGCTATGAAGCTAAGTCGCACTAAAAGTATTGCAGAGTGCAGATACTTACGATCTCACCAGGGGCTTGCCCGTGGGTAACCACTCCTCCTCGCTATAGGCGGCGGTTGTGGAGTGGTCTGGAGGGAGGGCCCGTCCCTTCTTGGACCCTTCGGCCTCCCTGGAAAGGGTACCCTTCCTTTTCTTCCCCCTTCGTTTTCGGGGAGAGGGTTTTCCTCCTCCTCCTCCTCCTCCTCCTCCTCGTTGTCGTTGGAGGAGTGCACCCCGGTGTCTTCGGACGATGAGTCCGGCACAATGTTGCGCCGGGAACTTCTTCTGGTCCCCATGACCTTTTTCTTGGCCTTCTTCTCTAGCACCTCATAGGCTGGCGGAGCCAGCATCTTTGTCAGGAGTTCGTCTGCTGGGTCCTCAAGCAACGGAGCCGGACAGTCGATCCGCTCCGCCATAGCCACATATTCCTGTTAAAATCAGCACAGTGGCCTAAGTTTCTCCCACAAATATACTGGGGAAAGGTACATCTTGAAATGTAGAATGCTTACCGCGTTGGCCTGGAGCCTGGCGCTAAGTCCGCGATCCTTAGAGGTGGGGGGAGGAACCTCACTGGCCTTGAACAACACCTTCCAGGCGTCTTTGTGCGTCGTGTCAAAGAGCTCTTGCAGTGTCTGGTGTTGGGCCGCGTCGAACTCCCACAGGTTGAATGCCCGTCTTTGACACGAGAGAATCCGGCGGAATAGCATGACCTGGATCACATTGACCAGTTTGATACTCTTGGTTATCATGTTTTGGACGCAGTTCTGGAGTCCGATCAGCTCCGTAGATGCGCCCCAGGCCAGGCCCTTCCTCTTCCAGGAAGTGAGCCGCACAGGGATGCCGGATCGGAATTCGGGGGCTGCTGAGGGAGTCCTGGATTAGGGGGTATCCAGACTGCTGGACTGTGTACAACATTCAGACTATTGAAGCGTGAAGATATAAGACTCAAGACTTCGGCCCGTGTCCGTATGGGACTCTCCTTTGCGTAGAAGGCAAGCTTGGCGATCCGGATATTGTGTTTCCTTCCTTGTAACCGACTCCATGTAAACCCTAGCCCTGATCTCCGTGTCTATATAAACCGGAGAGGTTGGTCCTTAGAAGGCCGATTACAATTACAATCATACCATCATAGGCTAGCTCTAAGGGTTTAGCCTCTGCGATCTCGTGGTAGATCTACTCTTGTACTACCCATATCTTCAATATTAATGAAGCAGGAAGTAGAGTTTTACCTCCATCGAGAGGGCCCGAACCTGGGTAAACTTCTGTGTCCCTTGCTTCCTGTTACCATCAGCCTTGACGCACAGATCGGGACCCCCTACCCGAGATCCGCCGGTTTTGACACTGACAGTCGCCACCCAGTTGGCGTCGCACGGCTCCATGATATAGAACCACCCCGATTGCCACCCTTTCATGGTCTCTGCAAAGGAGCCTTCAAGCCAGGTGACATTGGGCATCTTGCCCACCATGGCGCCACCATACTTCGCCTGCTGACCGACCACTATCTTTGGCTTTACGTTGAAGATCTTTAGCCACGGGCCAAAATGGGGCCTTATGCGGAGAAAGGCCTCACACACGACAATAAACACCGAGATGTTGAGGATGAAGTTAGGGGCCAGATTGTGAAAATCCATCCCGTAATAAAACATGAACCCACGGACGAATGAGTGGAGGGGGAATCCCAGTCGGCGGATGAAGTGGGCGAGGAACACGACCCTCTCGTGGGGTCCTGGAGTCGGAATAATCTGCCTCGCGTCCGGCAGCTGGTGCACGATATCTGCGGCCAAGTATCCGGCCGCCCGGAGCTTCGTAATATGCTCCTCCTTGACGGTGGAGGCCACCCACTTGCCTCCTGCTCTGGACATGTTTGGCTGTACGGAGAAGGCGTGAACTAGGGCGCTGGTGCTCGAGGGTGCGAGAAAGGATAAGCAAAGGAGGAAGAAGGCGTGGGTAAAATGGGGGATCCTTATCCCTTTATAGAGGCGACGAAAGCGGTGCGCCACCCTACTTGCCCGTTAAAAATCGCTTATTTCCCAAGCACCACGATTGATGATGCGGTGGGTTACCCGTACCCGTATTGATGAGAATCCCGTGATAAGGGGACATGATCTCTGTTTCAACAAGACGTGCCGAGGAAGCTACCTCGCAATATGTGTGGTGGCTGGTTGTGGGAAAACGGTTCGAATAATGACTCGACCGTGGTATAATGGCGCGTTATCTAAAGTTGTCAGCAGATTATATTTGTGGAATATCGTTCTCTCTACGGTGGTATGTGAAAATCGTCTTGCAGAGACGGACACAATTTAAGTATAGGTTTACTTTGGAGTATTCGGAGATGGAACCGCCTTGCAATGCCGAAGACAATCTACGCGACTCATCGTCATTGAAGCCTGGTTCAGGGGCTACTGAGGGAGTATTGGATTAGGGGGTATCCGAATAGCCGGACTATATACTTTGGCCGGACTGTTGGACCGTGAAGATACAAGACTCAAGACTTCGTCCCGTGTCCGGATGGGACTCTCCTTTGCGCGGGAGACAAGCTTGGTGATCCGGATGTTAGATCTCCTTCTTTGTAACCGACTCTGTGTAAATCCTAGCCCCCTCCGGTGTCTATATAAACCGGAGGGTTGAGTCCGTAGAAGGAAAATCATAATCATCATAGGCTAGCTTCTACGGTTTAGCCTCTATGATCTCGTGGTAGATCAACTCTTGTAATACTCATATCATGAAGGTTAATCAAGCAGGAAGTAGGGTTTTACCTCCATCGAGAGGGCCCGAACCTGGGTAAAACATCGTGTCCCTTGCCCGAGATCTCGGGTAGGGGGTCCCGAACTATGCGTCTAAGGTTGATGGTAAGAGGAGGCGGGGGACATGATGTTTACCCAGGTTCGGGCCCTCTCTATGGAGGTAATATCCTACTTCCTGCTTGATTGATCTTGATGAATATGAGTATTACAAGAGTTGATCTACCACGACATCGTAATGGCTAAACCCCTAGAAGTCTAGCCTATATGATTATGATTGCCTCTACGGACTAAGCCCTCCGATTTATATAGACACCGGAGGGGATTAGGGTTATACAAAGTCAGTT
This sequence comes from Triticum aestivum, assembly GCF_018294505.1. NCBI lineage: Eukaryota > Viridiplantae > Streptophyta > Magnoliopsida > Poales > Poaceae > Triticum > Triticum aestivum. The sequence continues at coordinate 58,052,614 of NC_057795.1, read as the reverse complement.
ACAGAGAAAGGAATCTTCATATCCGAACGCCAAGCTTGCCTTCCACGCCAAGGAGAGTCCCATCCGGACACGGGTGAGAGTCTTCGGTCTTGTATCTTCAGAGCCCAACAGTCCGGCCCATGTCAATAGGTCGGACGCCCGAGGACCCCTTAATCCAGGACTCCCTCACCCTAGTTCCCAGAACGCTGACAGTAGCCCAAGTCGCGCTCGGGCTTGGCTTAGAGGTGAAGCCAAAGGGCATGGGCGAAGCACCGCAGGCCCCAATCACCTGCGGGCCAGGCCGACGCTTGGCGCTTGGCCGGACGCGGACGTCTCCACTTTTATCCACGCCACCTCGGCAACTGTGCAGGCTGACAAAAGACTGGCACCTGCTACGGTGCCATCATTGCTTCCCCTTCGCCTTGCTCCAGATCCCCTTTCTCCCAGCCAAGAGCATCTCCAGATCCGGTCGCGATCCTCCTTCCTCCTGCACCTCTTCCTCCAAGATTTCGTGAACCATATCCGGCAAGGCGAAACCTGTTGCGTAGGCCGCAAGCTCCCCCCCTTCTCCTGCGCTGGCCCTTGGCACGTCCTTCATCACCAAGGAGAAGCACCTTGCCACTGTGCTCCCGCAGACGGCGAGCAACGACAACGAACGGAAGAAGACCATTCTCCTGGCCGGCTCCGTCGAGCAAAGGACCTTGGCGCAGACGGTTTATCCCGTCTTCCTCCATAGCGTGTACACGGGGCTCGTCCCGCCTTTCTCTGAGTTCTTAACTGCCGTCCTTGACCACTACCAGGTCCAGGCCCTGCACTTTCAACCCAACTCCATCTTCCTCATGTCCATCTTTGCCTTCTACTGCGAGGCATTCGTGGGCGTGAGACCCTCCGTGCCGCTCCTCCGGCACTTTTTCTCCCCGCGGTTGCACGATTCGGCCCAGTGCTCCAGCTGCATGTCCTTCGTCGCGGTCCATAAGAACAACGTGCTCATGAGGGACGAAAAGAAGGTGGAGAGCTTCCGGCTCCACTGGGTCTTCATGGATGCTAAGGGCCCCAACGCATGGCTGGAACTACCAACCAAGCTGCCGGAAAGCTCGATAGGTGCGGTCACGAGACATTCTCTAACCCTTGGGCGGCGTCAGTCCTAAGGAAGAGAACGTGGACATGGATGTCAGGGCGCTGACGGGGGGCATGCTCATGAAGGAGTTCCTAACACAGCGTCTGGGTCCACTACAGTCGCACACGCACCCCATGTGGGAATTCCAGGGTGCGACGGATGGTATCAGGCTGCGCCAGGGGAGCTTGACAGGCAAGGAGCCAGAAAAGGCCATGAACACCCTGCTCGAGGGTGAGCCGGGGGACCTCCCGGAGGCCTACACCTCGCTGTACCACCATGCCGACAGGGAAGCGTTGATCACTGCCATGCTCGTCTTCAACTAGCTGGGGCTCGCATCGCCTGAGCACCCCAACTCCCTGGTGCCAGTGTCCTCCGGTGACAGCGCCGGCGAGAAGGGCGAGGAGGACTCGGACGCGACGGAGGACGATGTGGTGGAGATCTCTCCCCCATCCCATCGCGAGCTCCTTTACAGCATCACAGACGACGATGGTGCCGACGAGCCCCCGGACGCGGATCCCCACACTCCACCAGGGTCCTCACAAGGTCTGGGGCCACTCCCCAGGCCCTGCGAAGGTTAGGCCAGGCGACCCCAAAGAAGAGCGGGGCGGCACCCCCTTCTCGGGGTGACGCATCTGCCTCGCCAAGAATCGGTGCCACACCGAGGCCGGCTGAAGAGCGTCACGCCAACCCCCAGAGCGCGACAAAGGCCACATCCAGGAAGAGCGAATGTGCCCCAACCCCGGCCAGGAAGAGGGCTTACATCGACCCCGATGAGTAAGTACCTCACCTTGTTTTTTTGTCACTCATTAGCACTATGCCCACAATGCTCCCCTCCTGATGACCAGGATGGGCGTCGTGGTGAAGAAGAGAAAGGAAGGAGCTGGGACCCCGGAGGCGCCATCCCTTGCTGCAACCGTAACGGCTCCGGCATGGGTGGAAGGGGTTGTCTCACGTCCCCTCGCGATGGAGCAGGCCCCCCAGGATGTGGTGGTCCAGCCTCAGGAGGAGCCTGTCCCCGCGGGCCAACAGGCCGCGGAACTGTCCATCCCCACCGTGCCTGAGGGGGGCTCGGAGCCTCCGGTGCCCCAAGCTATTCTCGCTACTGCCTCCCTGGTGATGACGTCAGCCGACGCGCTGGTACCACCTCCTCCCCAGGCCCTTGCGCTGGCGGGCTGCGGCCCCCTCATCAGATCAGGCGTCCTAGACGAAGCCTACGTCACGCTTGGTCAGCTCCGAGCTGACCTCCAAGATGCCGACATGTGCCTCATGAGGGAGCGCCTCGGGCTTAGGGTGGCTCCAGGCTGACACGTCTGCCAAGACAGCCTTGGGCCGGGCCGAGGCCGCCACCGCGGAAGTCAGAAAGGAGGCCACCGAAGCCAAGGAGGCTCGCGACGCGGCATTGGCCAACGCTGTGTCTGCCGAGGACCGCGCCGAGGCGGAGGCCAAGCTCAAGGCCCACCTAGAAGAGCAAGCTACGCACGCCCAACGGCTTCAGCAACGGGAAGAGGACCTGAAGGCCCATGAAGCAGAGTCCACCGATCGTGACGCCAAGCTAAAACGGGTGGCTGCCAACCAAGTCGCGGAGCGCGGCCGCTTGGCCAAGCTGGTGGATAAGTCCCAAGCGTCCCACACTCAGCACATCTCCGAGGCAACAGCATAGCTGGAGGCCAGGGATAAGGTGCTTGCTGCCGCTGAGAAGAAGGCGGTCGTAGGTTCTGAGGCCTTCCTCTCTCTTGAGCTCGGATCTCACGAGGTGCTGCGCTCCATCCATGGGGGAGGGTACAAAGAGCCACTGGCAACCCCCGAAGATGGCCTTGCAGGGCTCTTCCCCAAGCTTCCCGAAGCGCTTAAGGGTGCCGCCGCTGAAGTGGACTCCTTCTTGGAGGCGGAGTGTCGCTCGCTCTGCACCATAGTTGCGACACGCGTCTTAAGCCATATCTACCTCCAGGACCCAGGCTTCAACCTCGGCATGCTGATCCACCCGGTGGCTCCTGAGTCCCCCGCGCCGCTGCCGCGGAGGTCTTGAAGGATCAATTAGATGCCCTGCTGAAGAAGTTCCTCTGCGTCCCCAATCCTAGGTCTCCGGCGACGGAGGCCGGCGGTGGCGAGGATGGCGGCAGTGACGTCGATGATGGGATCCCAATGACCAAGACAAGCAACGGTGATGGCCAAGGCGGTAGTGGTGCTTCTTCCTAGTTTTATCCCTGCAACATTTACCGTGACTCGTGGAGGCGTAAGACTTCTGTTTGAATTTGCGAAACACTTGTGCTTCTAATAACTGTCAGGGCTCCGCGATTTTCCTTCCGTGCTTGATTTCCTTCGTGTTTGTCTTAGTGTTCTGTGTCGACAAGGCCCAGCCCCGCGCATATCTCGACCAATGTTGGGGCATCCGAATCACCAGGAAGAGACCAAGGGGCGAGGGGCTACGCGACTAGTGAGGCCCCTGAGTCGCGATGCTCAGGGGTCCCCCTTGATGTACGAACAACCCTCATGAAGGAAAAGCGAGTAGTGTCTAATCTAATCTGGGGTCCTCCATAACTTTCCTCGCCAACTTTCGCCTGGGGGGGAACGCGAGAAGACCAGGTACCCGGACCTGGTAGGGTGGCATGTGCACAACCCCGGTGTCCAGCCCCCTCATGCGTACCTCCCATGGGGAAAGCTACACGATAAGACCATAGGAAGGGCCGAGCAGGCCATCCTGAGGTTTGTGCAGCCGCTAGGGCGCCCTCAGTTGTTTATCCACTAGCACGGAGCATGGTGCTTCCACTTGGCATGGTCATAGTCACTCCTCGACTATGTCGTCCGCCAGCGCAGAGCATGGGGCTTCCACTGGTGTGTGTGGGTGGGAGTTCCCTCGCGGGGAGACTCTGGGGCGTGTACAGTCCCACGTCGTTCGTACACGTGGCTGGCATGATAGAACTTGGAGGAGATGTATCTGGGCACTCGTGAGCCAGCGCGGGACTCAGGAGGCCCTACGTCAAGGTGGGCTGCGCTAGGATTTTTGGCGTGAGGCGCTCATAAAAATCTATGGGTTGTTGGGGAGGCCTGCGCTGAATTCCCCTCCAGAGGTTATCGCATGAGAAGGCCAGACACCAATGACCACAGGAGGTGACGTGAACGGGGCCGACCCGCTAGACAGAGCTCATCCATTGGTTTTATCTATGCTGTACGGATGAACCCGAGCACAAATATCGTGCCAAGTCTTCTCATGCAACGATCCTAAGGAAAGACAACCGGCGCGCGGCTCCTGCGGTGGCGAGGCACCGGGTCACGCGCCCTGACTCACCCACTCCCGATTAGCCCATGCGAGAACAAGGCACCAAGGACCCCGGGAGGTGACGTGCATGGGAGCTGGCCCGCAAGATAGAGCTCGACCACTTGGATTTAACAATGCTACAGGGATGGACCCGAGCACAGACGTCTTGCCAGTCCTTAATCATGAGGCGGCCGCGGGCGGGGTTGTGAGGGAGCACAACATTTGTGGTGATGAAGCACCGAGCTTGCAGTTTGCAACATTTAGGAAACTCATAAAGGGCAAAGCCAGTTCTAATACATGCGCAAAACAATACAGGCTACAGGGACGGGCCCTGGCAGCTTGAGGATAATGCAGCCCGAGGGGCGCCCTCAACTGATCAAACCAAAAAGTCACCTGGCACAAATGTCGGAGAAGCGTTGAGGTAGGTGAAGATGTGTGCTGCAGATATCGTCCCTCAAGAGCTTGACGGCTCTGGAGGCCTGGTAGACTCACGAGGCCCAGGGGACTCAACGAGGATCCAGGGCATCTCGAGACATGACTGCCCTTTCCCTGGCCTCATGAGATGCCATAGCACGCTGCGCGAGTGCTGGTACATGGACCTCACACTCGGGACGGCCAGAAGAGGTCCTGCGAAGCAGCCCTGTTGAGGCCTGGGATGTTGGCGCAGACGCGCAACTCGCTGCCCACATCAGGGGGTGGGGCTGCACCCGGTGTTGCGGAGCGACACTCACCACGCATGGCTCATGCCTCGTGAAGCTCTTCGATTGCCTTGGTGATGAATTCTTGCGCGCCTGGCACCTCATGCCTTGCGCCTTGCTCTTGGAGGCGCACATCAAAGCACGCCCCCACGTGGTGCACGAACACCTCCCTCGTCACACTGGTCAGGTCAGAGGCCCTCTAGACGAGAGCCCCCATGCCCCGTCCTGAGGGGGCATGATACATCTCCAACGTATCTACTTTTCCAAACACTTTTGCCCTTGTTTTGGACTCTAACTTGCATGATTTGAATGTAACTAACCCGGACTGACGCTGTTTTCAGCAGAACTGCCATGATGTTGTTTTATGTTTAGAAAAGAAAAGTTCTCGGAATGTCCTGAAAATCCACGGAGGCACTTTTTGGAAAATATAAAAAATACTGGCGAAAGAATCAAGACCAGGGGGCCCACACCCTGTCCACGAGGGTGGGGGGCGTGCCCCCTCCCCCTGGGTGCGCCCCCTGTCTCGTGGGCCCCCTGGACCTCCACCGAACTCAACTCCAACTCCATATATTCACGTTCGGGGAGGAAAAAATCAGAGAGAAAGTTTCATCGCGTTTTACGACACGGAGCCGCCGCCAAGCCCTAATCTCTCTCGGGAGGGATGATCCGGAGTCCCTTCAGGGCTCCGGAGAGGGGGATTCGTCTCCGTCGTCATCATCAACCATCCTCCATCACCAATTTCATGATGCTCACCGCCGTGCGTGAGCAATTCCATCGTAGGCTTGCTGGACGGTGATGGGTTGGATGAGATTTACCATGTAATCAAGTTAGTTTTGTTAGGGTTTGATCCCTAGTATCCACTATGTTCTGAGATTGATGTTGCTATGACTTTGCTATGCTTAATGCTTGTCACTAGGGCCCGAGTGCCATGATTTCAGATCTGAACCTATTATATTTTCATGAATATATGTGTGTTCTTGATCCTATCTTGCAAGTCTATAGTCACCTATTATGTTTTATGATCCGAGAACCCTGAAGTGACAATAATCGGGATACTTCTCGGTGATGACTCTAGTTTGAGGAGTTCATGTATTCACTATGTGCTAATGCTTTGTTCCGGTTCTCTATTAAAAGGAGGCCTTAATATCCCTTAGTTTCCTCTAGGACCCCGCTGCCACGTGAGGGTAGGACAAAAGATGTCATGCAAGTTCTTTTCCATAAGAATGTATGACTATATTCAGAATACATGCCTACATTACATTGATGAACTGGAGCTAGTTCTGTGTCACCCTATGACTATATTCGCTTATTTACTTTTCAGTTGCTACTGTTACAACTACTACAAAACCCAAAAACATTACTTTTGCTATCGTTGCCTTTATTATCATACTACTTTGCTACTAAATTCTTTGCTGCAGATACTAAGTTATCCAGGTGTGGTTGAATTGACAACTCAACTGCTAATACTCAAGAATATTCTTTGGCTCCCCTTGTGTCGAATCAATAAATTTGGGTTGAATACTTTACCCTCGAAAGTTGTTGCGATCCCCTACACTTGTGGGTAATCAAGACTAATTTCTGGCGCCGTTGCCGAGGAGCATAGCTCTATTCTCTGAGTCACTTGGGATTTATATCTGTTGATCACTATGAAGAACTTGAAAGACGCGAAAACTATGATTTATTCCTCAACTACAAGGGGAGGTAAGGAACTGCCATCTAGCTCTACACTAGATTCTCCTTCTGTTTTGAGTAAGCTTGCGACACCTAAGCCTGCTACTGCTATGAACTCTGATATGTCGCATGTTATTGATGATGCCACTTCTGCTATGCATGATACTTGTGATGAAACTACTTCTGTGCGTGATACTACTTTGCCTTTAGGTGAATTTCTTGATGAACAACTTGCTAGAGTTAGGGGGGATGAAATTATTGAAGATGCTATTATTGATGATAGTGATGATGAAAACTCTCTCAATGATTATGGATTGTCCAAACTTCCGGTAGGCCATCCCAGAGTTGCCCCTGGTGGCCACCGGCGGCTGACAGGTTGGACCAACACTCACGATGAGCACTAGCCCGGGGGGTAAATAAAGATGACCCTCGGGCTCCGGAAAGCCAAGGGAAAAAGGGCTAGGTGAGGCAAATGGTAAAACCAAGGTTGGGCCTTGCTGGAGGAGTTTTATTCAAAATGAACTGTCAAGGGGGTCCCATAAATCACCCAATCGCGTAAGGAACGCAAAATCCGGGAACATAACACCAGTATGACAGAAACTAGGGCGGCAAGAGTGGAACAAAACACCAGGCATAAGGCCGAGCCTTCCACCCTTTACCAAATATATAGATGCATTAATAATATAAGAAATATTGTGATATCCCAATCCACCATGGAGCAATCTTCAACTTCACCAGCACCTAACAACTCTATAAGAGGGGCTGAGCAACGCGGTAACATAGCCAAACAACGGTTTTCTAGGAAAGGTGAAAAAAGGTTAGAGGCTGACATGGCAATTTGGGAGGCTTGAATAGCAAAAGATAGGTAGCGCAACATAGCGATAGAATGAAGCAACTAGCATGGCAATGATAGTAGTGAGATCCAAGGTGATGGTCATCTTGCCTGAAATCCCGCTAGGAAGAAGAACGAGTCCATGAAGAAGATGAAGCTACGAAGACGAACCAAGCGTAGACGAACGAATCCTCACGATTGCAACGAAACAGGAACTATCGAGAAGAAGCACACAACATAGTAAACACACCACACATAGACAAGACATGATGCACAACCAAGCATGATGCATGACAAGCTAGATGAGGCTACTCATGGCAAGAGATAATGCAAACAAGAGCAACACATCAAAGCAAGTTTAAATGAGGCCGGAAAAAACATAGAACTAATCCGGTAAGTCCTCCTAAGCAAATTTAGAAGTTGGTCCAGATATGAACAAATATTAAGTTGAAGTTGTTAAACAGCAAGTTAAGATGCACCAAGATGATCTACACGAAATTCTAGTCAAGATACATATAAAGTTCATTTAGTTCGGAGCTACGGCCTAGAAGATATGAGCAAAACAAGTTAAACATGGCATTGATGCAAAATGCATACAAACATCAAGCAAACACTCTCAAAACATGGATGCAACATGATAATATGAAACTTCATGTAAAATCAAGCAAGTTTCATATAGAGCACACTCAAAACGGAGCAACGGTTCAACACATAGACTCTATACAAGTTCAAAGGGCATGCTGTCCAAAACAGCAACTAGGCATATTGCGAGCACCAAAACAACAAGATACATCATCTCAACGAGAAAACGAAAGGCATGGGCATGAAGTACAGGTAAATCATGAGAAAACATGAACACTGAGCTAACTCCAGAAAACAATATAACATGTTCAAAAGGACATGGCAAGACAGCAAATAATAACAGTTTACAGACTTAGCAGAAATAACATCAGGTTGCAATGTTTGGAGCTATCAAACAACATGCTACAAGAACTTAACATGGCAAAAATGGCATGGAATGAATCTACTAATTGCATATAACAGAAGTCCCTTACTGACCATGAGCCAAAAAGGATCACAAGATATGATGGCACCCATGTAAACATGGCAAGTTATATGACAGATTCATACATGGCAGGAACAACAATAAGTAGGCATGTTGGTGAGCTTTAACCACTCACGACAGAGAAATACACGGCATGTCAAGGCAACCAATAGTAATATGGCATATTTATGAAGCTAAACATGGCAAGAGCAAGTTCATAGGATGCATGGATAACTAGCAAAGCTCATGGCAAAACTGAACTTAATGTTAACAGGTTGACAGAAACATTATTTAGCAAGTTTGGAGCAAGATAGCAACAAGTTACAACAGGATATAAATGCAACCAGCGGCATGAATGGACAGAAAATGATATGTATAACAAATCATCCTTATTGAACATCTCCAGATTATGCATAGAATGACTTGTAGCAGCAGGTTTACATAGCAACATGATATAGCAGATTCAGACTAGCAAAACAGTAACAGCAAGTACCCTACTTCACGAGCTCGAAGCACTCAGTACAAGACTCACAAAAATACATGGATTGCACCACAGAAAATATGACATGATGAAGTACAAAACACATGTAGAGCTCATGCTCATACGATGCACACATCAAAATGCAACAAAAATGACAAATCACCAAGTTTTGTGAACAGACAGCAGTTAATATCATATAGCACTCTTGCAATGATGATTAGAGCATCAAGATGAACTCAAACAGACATGGAATAATGGAATTAAATGAAGAGCATCTCACGACGAACAATTTGATATATTACACGCACAAAACGGAGCAGTATTCATAGAGTTATGATGCGTTGAATAGGGCATGAAAATGCAAATATTACAGGGACTGAGGAATTTCGAAGTCAACCTTGGGTTTGCACAGAAAACGAGGATGGCCGGAGGTCTTTCCGGAGACAAAGGAGAGGCGACGGAGGGCACGGGATCCGGCGGATTCGGCGGAGGGCGGGGTCGGAGGAAGACCGACGGGGTCGGGGAGGCGGCTCCGGGCGGCTTGCCGGCGAGGGGCGGCGACGCCGGCGAGGTCGAGCGTGGGGAGGCGGCGACCGGATTTGGGGGTGGCACGGCAGGGCGGAGGCTGGCGGCGAGGGTCCCTGGCGGCGCGGAGGGAGGCGGACGGCGGCGGGGCGTGGTCCGCGGCGGCGAG
>NC_057795.1:58035585-58042361 GCF_018294505.1 Triticum aestivum | reverse complement strand
GCCCGGCGCGGCTCGGGCAGGCCGGCCGTGGGCTCGCGGGCCCGGCGGCGTGGAGGGAAGAGAGAAAGGGCCGGCGGGGACACGTGGCACCCGGCGGTTGGCTCGGCCGGCGGCGGGGGTGATGTGGCGGCTGCGGATAGGCCGGAGGGAGGTAGCCAGCGGACATGTCCGGCGCGGGCGGATGTGTCCGGCGGCGCGAGGAGGAAGACTGCTAGGGTTAGGGTGGAAATCATCCGCGAATTTCGGGGGAGAATGTGCTTATATAGGCATAGGGAGCTAGGAGACTCCAAATGGGGTGCGGTTTTCGGCCACACGATCGTGATCGAACGACCGAGAGCATGGAGGGGGTTAGGATGGGTTTTGGGCCACCTTGGAGGGGTGTTGGGCTGCAACACAAAGAGGGCTTTTACGGTTACCCGGTTAACCGTTGGAGTATTAAACGGACTCCAAATGGCACGAAACTTGGCAGGCGGTCTACCGGTGGTGTACCAAGGCCGCTTGGCAAACCTCGGTCCATTCCAAGAATGTTTAATACCCGCTCACAACAAGAGACAAAAGGGGGGCGCCGGGGGACATTGGAGTGCCGGATTGCAAAACGGACAACAGGGAAAATGCTCGGATGCATGAAACGAACACGTATGCAAAATGAGATGCACATGATGACATGATAAAATGCAACATGCAAGCAAATGACATGGCAACAACGGTGAATAACTGGCGGACACCTGGCGCATCGAATCCGGGGTGTTACAACTCTCCTCCACTAACAAGAGATCTCGTCCCGAGATCTTAGAACCGAGACGAAAGGGAAAAGGAATGAGGTGAAACAAGGGCTGAAGAGAGAAGAACAAAGTTGAGAGCATTGGGTAGAAAAAAAATGACGAGAATTACAAGAATCGAAAGCTCAGGGAATCAGATAGACTATGAAACCACTCTGGTGAGAACGAGATAAGAAACGAATAAGACTGAAAGGATTTAGGCAGCACTCCGGCTGAAACGTGGAGGAATAGAACACGAGCTTGAGAGGGTGGAATGATACTTGATGAGGACATGACACAAAACCTCCGGAAAGAATTGAAAGAGTTGAATGAAAAGAACGAAGAAGAAAATGACAACTTGTGCCACGAATGAAATAGAAAGCATCTTTAGAAGGAAGGTTTAAACGGAGTTGTTGAGAAAATCAACAATGAAAAGAATAAGCTTGTTGTGGTATTATAGGTAACATCTCAAGATCATAAGGTGATAACCGGCCACAAACGGAAATGAATGCATAGCTAAGAAGAACGAAGAAATGCAAAACTCCACTTCAAAAGAATACGGAGAATTAATTACACTTCAAAAAGCAAGAAGGAAAGATACTTGAGCTCCTTCGATAAGAATCTTGATGAATACTTGAGGAATAAACTAAATCATGACGATCCACCGTGAAGAACTCCGGTAACAAAAGGATGACGAGATACAATGAAGGATGAAAGAATAAGATTAACGCATTGCGATGATTAAGATGGAGCTTCATGACGGAACAAGCGAGAAGCTTGGAACTCCGGAAAATAAAAGCTGAACTGCTTATAACCGAGAAATTATTGATCATGAACAATCTCTGAAGGAAGGAATTAATCAACTTGATGAAAGAAGAATAAGAATTACGTTATGCTTATCCTGCACCAATTAAATTGATGCGAAGCAATGGATTTGCATACTACTTATTCACATTGGGAAAAGATTAAGGGAAGATATAGCGCCAAATTTGGGAAGGTCTTCATGAATCACCGGTAGGATTGAAAGAACAAATGAATTAATATGATCATCAAAGAAAAGGAATCTTGAACGAACCATCGTAAGAATTCAAAAATGACTGATGAAAAAGAATGAATCACCGGGAAGAATTAGAAGAACAAATAAGCTAGAGGGGATTTAGATGCAAAAGAACAAAAAGATCATGAGCTGATAAAGAACACTTGAGCGAAGCACCAGAAGAATATTGAGATGAACGAAGGGGCACGGATATAGAATAATTTGGAGAACGAATCTGAAAACTTAGAATGAAGAAATATTCTGAAAAGATGATCTCCGGATGATCGAGAGGGAAACAACTCCTGCAATACTTCGGATGGGTAAGAAAAGAATATCTGACGAATGGAATAATTCAAGAGGATAAAATGAAGCTAGAACCACCAAATGATGACGGGAAAACTCTTCTTCGGTCTTCAAATGACGACGGGAAACACCACCAAAATTTGTTGAGATACTCCGGGAGAATGAAAAATGAAGAGGTTGAGCCAACAATGAAAATAATTTGAACGAGATCTTGGAGAAGGCATCTGACTGATGAAATTCATTCTTACGTCAGAGTCCTAAAATAATTATGAATGGATCCGGAATAATTAGAAGAGTCAGGTAAGATCTTGGGAAAAGACCTGTGGGTTAGGGCCCACTAAAAGAAAACACCGTTGGAAAGGGACGTTGAACAGATAGATGATGCACCGGAACAGTTGAAATATTTGAATGAGGTGACACCCTCGAATTAATTCGAACACAGACGAATCTCTTGAGATGTCTTTAGCACTCCGAAAAGATACACTAGCGAGAGGTGAACGAGCAAGGGGAAAACATTTGAGCCGAGGAAAAGAATATGATCAACACCGAAAAACTTGAATTGAAACCACCGAAAAAGAAAAAGAGATGAAGAATGTCAAACAAAAGAGAATTCACCGGTTGAAATGATTGAGGGAAGACTGAAGAGACTCCGTACAAATGAAAAATTGATGCTCGAAAAAAACTCTGGTTCCGGGAAGAAGAGGGTGGGAGGGCGGGAAAACAAAGGCAACTTGGAAGGGGAAAAAAACCTATGAATAACTTGAAGAGAAAACACCGGTTGAAAGGATGCAAATGCTTCGCACGAGTAGGATGGATACTCAATTACAGGCTCCGGCTCCAAGATGAAAAAGGGTGGGCGGGTGGGAAAGAAAACAACTGAGGATTGAACTTGGCAAAGATGAAGAGGCTCGAGTCAACTTGACGAGAAATGCACCGGATGAAAAGAGCTGAGAACCAACGAACGGAAACCAACTGCGTGAACCTAAAGAAAAAATTGAAGGGGAAGAGAAGTAATACAAAACACCTACGTCAAGATTCCTCACCAGAGCGACGAAGGGGCAGAGGAGTAAAAAGAATTCCTACTCTCCGATATAACTAGACTCCAAAAACAGTTTTTTTCTAGACCCAACGACGGCCAAACTACACGATCAATCAAGGGGGCTCCTATGGTCGGTCGAGGCTCTGATACCAACTTGTCACGCCCAAGATGCGACCCTATCCTAAAGGAACTCAAAGGTCCCACCAAGGATAGAAGCGCATCTTGAAGACGCTTTTGCAAGGTGGATATCATTACATCAACATTACATAATAGATGGGGATACATACAAGAGGCATACAATGCCACACGAATACAACAATACATCAGACATAAGATCAACATCCGAACTACGGATGAAACACAAACAAAAACTCAAACGACATCCACCCTGCTAGCCCAGGCTGCCGACCTGGAACCTATCCCCTGATCGAATAAGAAGCAGAAGAGGAACTCCAAAACAAGCAAACATTGCTCTCGCGTCATGATCATCGCATAACCTATACCTGCAACTGTTGTAGTAGTAATCTGTGAGCCACGAGGACTCAGCAATCCCATTACCATGGGTATCAAGACTAGCAAAGCTTAATGGGAAAGGAAGGGGTAAAGTGGTGAGGTTGCAGCAGCGACTAAGCATATATGGTGGCTAACATATGCCAATAAGAGCGTGAAGAGAGCAAACGGAACGGTCGTCAACTAGTAATGATCAAGAAGTGATCCTGAGCTCCTACTTACGTCAAACATACACTACTAGGGAAAAGGCTAGCAGCAGCGCGGGTTTTAGATGTATCAGTAGCGCGGGTACACGCGTTACTAATAAGGCGCTACAGCTAACGCATAGCAGTAGCGCGTGCTCACCCGCGCTACTGCTACACAAGTGTAGCAGCAGCGCGGTTAGAGGAAGCTCGCTACTGCTAGTAGCGCTAGCGCGCTTTGGCTGGACACGCTACTGCTATTGAGGCGCTGCTGCTAACTTTTATACACTCGCTACTGCTAATTTAAGTAGTTGTTTTTGGCATATTTGTTTTGTATTTGAACAGGCTTTGTAGAAGAATCTTTAGCACATAGAAATGTCATCATGATACACATACAAATGCATGTGAGACCACAAATGTAATCATAGCATGTACATACAAATAGTCTCATCATAATCATCATCCAACACAAAGTGATATCTTGTCATCATCTCGAAAATAGCGATACATGCAAGTCTCGAATACTTGCAACTACAATAACGTCATCCATCTAAACAAAGGTATACACAAGAAGTGCTATCACTACGAGTGAGAGCGGAACTATGCAGTACATGAGGTGGCAGTTACGAGTCCTCTCTCGCGCTAGCGTGAACCTCAAGTAACTAGCTTCTCCTTCTTGTCTGCTTTTGAAGCCTTTATGGCTGGCGCCCGTGAACCCATTCACTTGCGCCTGACACTCATGCCACTCGTTGTACACCCCCGGAACCTTCCCTTTGTACACGATATAGCATTTCCATCTCGCCATCAAGAAACTAGGTACCTGTTAGAGATGCATGTTCATGAATAGGATGTACAATCATATATATGCAACAAAATATACTAGAGCAACACCAAAAAAGAAAGGGTTAGCAACTAGATGCAACATATACAGTACGCAAATTAATTAACTAGAGGTACGCAGGTCATCGTACGCAAACTAACAAAGTAGCGTTACAACATATACAGTACACAAATTAATTAACTAGAGGTACGCATGTCATCGTACGCAAACTAACAAAGTAGCGTTACGCAAGTTCGGCATGGACCGTGGACATCACAAAGTTTCATCGCTACAAAAAGTATACAAGTTCAACCGACACATATCATCATCATCGGCATCATAAATCACTAGAAGTTCCATCCTTCCATATCATCGAGGACGAACCCTAGCTTCTTGAACGACGTGAGGTCTAGACGTTGCATGCCTATGCAAGTTCGGACGTCAGCTCGCGATATAGGGCCGTGGTGGAACATCCCCTTCTCATCGACGACTTCTTTCATGATGACCGTCGCAATGTCGCTTTGGATGCGAAAGCAGTCATCTCTAAGTTTATAATTCGCTTCTCCATGAGATTCTAGCCACTTGTGGATATGATCATCATTTCTGCTGTTAATGCGAAGCTTTTGGTGATCTGTGTTGAACTGAATCTTGAGATGGACGATGTAGAATCCATCCTTCTTGCTTGGTTTTGGGACATGGATGCAGGAGAAGTTAGTTTTATGCGTGAAACCCATCTTCTTGTTCCTTTGTTTCTTGATCTGTACGTGGCCACCTCTAAAGCTGAAGCCTTGGAGAGCATCATCTAGAATATTCATTATGTGGGTGCAGTCCTTTTTCTCGTAGTCTCTGGAAGGGTCAAAATACACGGCGTGGGAGACTTGCAGGTAAAGAACAATAAGGACAGCGCGCCCGTTGCTGCGGCGAAAAGACACCTCAAATTATTCCCCATATGAGAGAGAAGGAATGATTGAAATGTACGAAAGGGTTGTCCGGAACTGACTTACTTTGGATGATAAGGCACGAGGACAATTTCCCAGTCCTTATTCTGTACCATGAAGTTTTGGAGGTACTCCCTAGCAGTTTCACGCTCAAAGTCGCCGAGACTCAAGAAAGACTCGTGCATGTAGTACGGATCCGCCTCACAGATTTGCGAGACTTCTTCACTCTTCATGACAGAGCTCATATGTAGCGCAAAAAGGCGGACGATAGTAAAATCAAGCCGCCTTGTTAGAAACATCTCAAAGATATGGTCAAACCGCAGGAAGAACACCTCCGTGGGCCGTGTGTCGACGTAGCACTTCCCCTCAGGCACACGAGCCGCGTATGTCGGATATCCTGGATCCTTTGAGGCTAGTAGGCTTTTCTCAGTCGACAGCACATGGTTGTGCAGTCTCCTGAGATCCCCTGATAGTGCCTCCAGCGGTTTCGGCGGTAGCATCGGCTTGCCCGTGAGATGGAACATGACCGCACCTTTCATGGGTACACGCTCTTCAGAATGCATCGTCTGGCTGCTATGTGCTCTGGCTTGTTTGGAGGCAGTTACCTTCCCCGATCTCTTCCTCTCCTTTTTCTTGGGTACACATTCCAGACCCTTCCTTAACCCCTGCCCCAGTGTTCCCGAGCTAAGTACTGTACGACCATCGCGCCCGGCTAGTTGAGCCTGTGTTGAGGCGGCATCTTCAGGCGTGTCCTTTGCCAACTATGTAGCACAAATCATGCCTTTATTCATGGGAAATTTCGGCATGACCTTTGCTAAAAAAATGGACATATCGAGCGCCTGAAATTCACCGGAACGGAAATGAATCAACATTCCGGCGTTACATAGGCCACTCGGATCATTTTCCAAACATGACATATCCAAAACATGACATATGCACATATCACATGTCTAGTTCAAATTTGCATATAAATTCAGCTAATTTTGAAACCTAGCTAAATTCATAACTAAATAGAGAACCTAATTAATTAACATAACTGAAGAACCCTAGCAGAGAGAGGCGGGTTTACAGAGAGTGCAGGGGCGAGGAGGCAGGCCCGACGACGGTCGGCAGGGGAGAGGAGGGAGGCGAGGGCCGACGGGTCGAGGGCGAGCGCGCCGGGGTTGGGGGCGAGCGCCGGTGCCGGAGTC
>NC_057795.1:58026663-58034993 GCF_018294505.1 Triticum aestivum | reverse complement strand
CGGTGCCGGGGTCGGGGTCGAGGGCCGGGACGGGGGCGAGCGCCGGGGTCGGGGGCTAGCGCCGGCGCCGGCGGAGTCGGGGGCGAGCGCCGGGGCCGGGTCGGGCGCGGCGGTGCGACGGGGGAGAGAGAGTGGGGATTTGGGGGGAAATGGAGGGATGAAGCAGGGCGAGTGAGAATTTTGGGTTAAGTGGACATAGCAGTAGCGCGTTATGTCAAAACGCGCTGCTACTAACATCACTAGCTGTAGAGGTTTAGGAAAAATGCGCTACTACTATATTCAGTAGCTGCAGCGGTTTATACAAAACGCGCTGCTACTACCGTCGCTACTGCCAGTTTTCCTTTTTCTTTTCCTTTATTTTATCCCACTTTTATTTCCCGAGGGCAGCGAACGAAGGGAGGGCGATATATATTGCATCATTTGACGGTTAAATATGTATGCAAAATAGGAACATATATATTACACATCATTGGACCCATGCATAATAATGGCTAATAAGTGTGTATACAAAATAGGAACATATATATATATATTACACATCATTGGGCCCATAACATACGTTCCTCAGTGCTGACGTTTTCGTTTTTGTGTCAGCTTCTTTCCCTTCTTGTTCGTCGAAGAATAATTGAGCCCCTCATTGCGACTTTGCCTTTTCCATGGAGTATGATTTTTCTTAGGTAAAGTAGTATTGATTCTTCTTTTGACGTATACTTCATCATCATCGTCATCTTCCCTCATTTGGTTGCCGTACTGATCATAGTCTTCCTCGTTGGCGACTCCGTCCATTCCAATGATGTTCCTTTTGCCTCTCCTCACGACAACACGGCTGGGATTGTGCGGGTCAGTTATGAAGAAGCATTGCGTCACGTGCTTAGCGTGTACCCATGGCTCGTTTTTTGCGATAGCGTTCACGGTAGCGCTCTTGGCGTCGGGTATAGTCATGGTAGTGAACATCCGGCTTTCTCTTTCGACATTCTTAGCCCATCTGACACGGAACATCGTCGTGTTGTGCAGTCCAGAGTAGTCAAGCTCCCAGATCTCCTCGACCCTTCCATAAAATCGTTCAGTTGCGCCGTTGTCGCTGCCGGTCATGCATTCCATCGTCACCCCTGAGTTCTGATCATCACTGTCCATATCTTTGGCCTCCGTGTAGAACGTGTATCCGTTGATATCATATGCATGATAGGTTACGAGGTTGGGCGAGGGGCCATGTGGTAAGGCGTATATGAGCAATCCGTCCTTAGAGCCCTCCTCCGGGGGATTAGCAATAATATGCTCTTTGAACCAATGCAGGAAAGTGGAGTTGTGCTCTCTAGTAACTTCGGCGTCCGTCTTGCATACCCCCCGGTCACGATACTTCTTTGCGATAATTTCTTTGTGCAGTGCCACGAAAGGATTTACCTCGTCTAGGTGTTGTAGCACTACCAAGTTTGCTCTGTCAAAGTCACTGCATCGATCTGAGTATGCCACGTGCAGTTCCCTGCGACCGTTGCAGTGACCATCTCCTTCGAGCCTCCCATCGTGCTTGTTAACGGGTAAACCAACACTAACACCAGGCGGCTGGTCTGCGCCATATAGAAAATTCTCACAGAAAGAGAGGCACTCTTGTGCCAAATAGCCCTGGATGATGCTTCCATCCGGACAGGACATGTTACGAATGAATCCTTTGATGATCCCATTAATCATCTCAAACGGCATCATGTTGTGCAGGAATGACGGCCCCAGGTCTATTATGTCATCCACAATATGGACACACAGATGCACCATCACGTCGAAGAACGCGGGCGGGAAGTACATCTCAAGCTCATTCAGTATCACAACGATCTCTTCTTGTAGCCTTTGGAGCTGCTTCACACTGATCGACTTTCGAGAGATGACGTCGAAAAAGTTGCAGAGACCAATAAGCGTGTCACGGACGTGCTTGTCCATTATCCCTCTAAGGGCAACGGGTAGTATCTGCGTCATCATCACATGACAGTCATGAGACTTCATCCCGCTGAACCTTTTCTTGTCCGTGTCTAGATATCTGCTTATCTTGCCACAGTAACCGGAACTAACTTTGACTCCGGTAAGGCACTTAAAGAATTGATTGATCTCAGCCTGATTTAAGGTGAAGCAAGAAGGGGGGCAATAATCCTCTTTCTTTATTTTCTTGCCCTTCTTCTCCCGTGCCTCTGTCTCCGTCTCTGTCTCGTCTGACATTTTACGGGGCGGCATGTGCAGATCTTCCCTGATTTTCAAATCTTGCAAGTCTTTTCTTGCCTTCGGCCCATCCTTGGTCTTATCCGGCATGTTCATCAGTGTTGCGAGCAAGCTCTCAAGAACATTCTTACAGATATGCATTTGATCAAGGCAATGAGGTGTATCGAGTTTGTGCCAGTACTCCAAGTCCCAGAACACAGACCTCGTCTTCCATACCTTCAGCAGCGGCTCCGGTGCCTTTCTCATTGTCTTTCCCGGCGCGGGGCACTCCTCCCAGTTTTTCAACAGCTCATCGATTTTGGCACCGTTCCGCTTATGTGGAGGTCCTTGATTCTCAGCGTGACCATTGAATAGATCTCCACGGTTTCTCCATGGGTCGTCCTGTTCAAGCCATCTTCGATGCCCCATGTACACGATTTTCCCAGACCTGCCATCTTTCCTTGACGTTAGCTGCTGAGACGTCGTATCATCCATGCACCGCGTGCATCCGCAATATCCATGGCACACCTGGCCTACCACATATCCGTAACCGAGATAGTCATGCACTGTCGTGATTAGCATGGCTCTCATGTTGAAATACTCACCTTTGCTGGTGTCCCATGTCTTGGCCGGTGTTTTCCATAACGTATCTAACACCTCTTGAAGTAGCCCCAGATACAAATTAATATTATTTCCTTGTTGTTTCGGCCCTTGAATAAGCATGCTCATGTGAATGTACTTCGATTTCATGCACAACCAGGGGGGAGGTTGTACATCCATACAAACACGGGCCATGTGCTATGGTTGGTGTTCTGGTTGCCAAACGGATTCATGACATCGGTACACATGCCGAGCACGATGTTCTTTGCATCACATTCAAAATACCGATAGAAGCTGTTCAAGGCTCTCCACTGGCTTCCATCCTTCACGTGTCTCAGCTTCGGATCATCTCCATCGTCGGGCTTCTTCCTCTCCGCGTGCCAGCGCATTAGCTTGGCTTCCTTGGGATCTACAAAATACCTCTGGAGACGGGGAGTGATCGGTAAGTACCATACAACTTTCTGGGGACATTTCTTCCCGGCCTTCTTGTATCGAGAAGCATTGCACACCGGACAACTTGTTTTTTCCGCGTGCTCCTTCCGATAAATTATGCAATCGTTGATGCATGCATGGTATCTAACGTGTGGCATATCAAGAGGGCACACGATCTTCTTGGCCTCATCAACACTAGTAGGACATAGATTACCCGCGGGAAGAACATCCTTTAGGTACTTGAGATGCTCATCGAGGCTAGTGTCGGTCCATTTGTTTTTAGACTTCGTCTTCAGAAGTTGGAGCGTGAAACTCAAGCGAGTCACCTCAGGATTGCAACCATCATACAATGGAGTGTTCGGGTCTACCACCAGTTGCTCCAGCTTAGCCTCCTCTCTAGAAGCAGCTCTCTCAGTACTCATCTCCTTGCGAAGCAATGCTTGAACATGAGGGTCCCACACAATTGAACTTAGTACCGACGAACTCTGCTGCGTGGAGTCCATGTCGTTCTCTCCGCCGCCATGTCCGGCCCCTTCTCCTCCGCCATGTCCGGCCCCTTCTCCGCCGCCATGTCCGGCCTCTTCCCCGCCGCCATTATCGATCATCTCTTCTTCTTGCCCTGTGTCATCATTGCCTGCCCCGTCAGCATCCTCAACATTGTCATCCTCATCTTCAATTATCCACCGAGTATAGCCATCCATGAAACCAGTCATGAGCAGGTGCGCTTCGACACGACCATCGTCATGGGGGTCGAGCCAAACTATTCCTTTGCATTTTCGACACGGACATAAAACCTCTGTCCGGCTATTTTCTTTCATGTCCTGCACCGCCGACCGCAACCACCTGTCCACCATCGTTCCACTAACCATCGTCAACTCTGCACGGTAATAATAAACAAATTGATTATAAAACTGCATGCATCAAAGTCATAAAATTTTTTGGCATGACCTTCCCTAAAAATAGGACATATATGGATCTAGAGTTTGCCCGGAATTCGCCGAAAGGGAAATAAATCGACATTTCGGCAAAACATAGGCAACTCAAAAGCACAATTTGGCGGCGTCAACTCATGCCACACACACAATTTCCACAAACATATCACACACACATAAACATATTTCGATTTTGCAAAAGCATGAAATTTTCATCACCTCTATCTCGATCGAGATCGAGCACACGGTGGAGATGACGTTGTAGGGAGATCAAAAGTGCACAAACCTCTTCTTGACAAAGAATGATCTAGTTAGGGGGCAAATAGGTCACTTAACTAAATCCTACATCTACCTAGCTACCTAATTTGGGAGGAGATAACTTCAACTAGTGGAGGGGGAAGGAAAAAGAGAAAGGAGATGCACTAATGGTGGTGGTGTAGTTATGTAGGAGTAATGAAGAGAGAGAGAAAGGTGGATAGAAGAGAGAGAGTAATGGGGGAGAAGTATTGAGGAAGAAGAAGAGTGAGAGTGGGAGCATGTGGTGGAGGTAGGGGAAGGGAAGAGAGGAGGGGGAGGGGGAGGTAGGGGGAAGGAAAAGAGAGGAGGGGGAGGGGAGGGACGGGTGGGGAAAGGTGTTGGGTTGGTGCGGTTTAGCAGTAGCGCGGGATCTAGAACGCTCTGCTGCTAAGGAATTAGTAGCAGCGCGCTTTGTGGTACGGCACTACTACTAACTGGGAGAAAAAAGTGTGGCAATTTGAAATTTAGCAGCAGCGATCTCGGGAAAAGCGCGCTACTACTACATATTTAGCAGTAGCGCGGTCCGCGCGACCGCGCTACTGCTACTTAGAGTTAGGTGAACACCGCCGGTCGATATTTGTAGCAGCGCGTTTTAAGCCGACCGCGCTACTGCTAAATCCTTAGCAGCAGCGAGTTTACAGAACACGCGCTACTACTAGTTAGCAGCAGCGCTCATTTTTGAGCCGCGCTGCTGCTAAGATTCTATGTATAGGCTTTTCCCTAGTAGTGATAACCCAAAACCGTGTTCACTTCCCGGACTCCACCGAAAAGAGACCATCACGGCTACACACGCGGTTGATGCATTTTAATTCGGATCTGGTGTCAAGTTATCTACAACCGGACATTAACAAATTCCCATCTGCCACATAACTGCGGGCACGACTTTCGAAAGTTTATACCCTGCAGGGGTGTCCCAACTTAGCCCATGATAAGCTCTCGCAATCAACGAAGGATATTCCTTCTCCCAGGAAGACCCCATCAGTCTCGGAATCCCGGTTTACAAGACATTTCGACAATGGTAAAACAAGACCAGCAAAGCCGCCCGAATGTGCCGACAAATCCTGATAGGAGCTGCACATATCTCGTTCTCAGGGCACACCGGATTGTCCAAACTTCCGGTAGGCCATCCCAGAGTTGCCCCTGGTGGCCACCGGCGGCTGACAGGTTGGACCAACACTCACGACGAGCACTGGCCCAGGGGGGGGGGTAAATAAAGATGACCCTCGGGCTCCGAAAACCCAAGGGAAAAAGGGCTAGGTGAGGCAAATGGTAAAACCAAGGTTGGGCCTTGCTGGAGGAGTTTTATTCAAAACAAACTGTCAAGGGGGTCCCATAAATCACCCAACCGCGTAAGGAATGCAAAATCCGGGAACATAACACCTGTATGACGGAAACTAGGGCGGCAAGAGTGGAACAAAACACCAGGCATAAGGCCGAGCCTTCCACCCTTTACCAAATATATAGATGCATTAATAATATAAGAGATATTGTGATATCCCAACATAATCCTGTCCACCATGGAGCAATCTTCAACTTCACCTGCACCTAACAATGCTATAATAGGGGCTAAGCAACGCGGTAACATAGCCAAACAACGGTTTGCTAGGAAAGGTGAAAAAAGGTTAGAGGCTGACATGGCAATTTGGGAGGCTTGAAGAGCAAAAGATAGGTAGCGCAGCATAGCGATAGAACGAAGCAACTAGCATGGCAATGATAGTAGTGAGATCCAAGGTGACGGTCATCTTGCCTGAAATCCCGCTAGGAAGAAGAACGAGTCCATGAAGAAGATGAAGCCACGAAGACGAACCAAGCGTAGACGAACGAATCCTCACGATCGCAACGAAACAGGAACTATCGAGAAGAAGCACACAACATAGTAAACACACCACACATAGAAAAGACATGATACACAACCAAGCATGATGCATGACAAGCTAGATGAGGCTACTCATGGAAAGAGATGATGCAAACAAGAGCAACACATCAAAGCAAGTTTAAATGAGGTCGGAAACAACATAGAACTAATCCGGTAAGTCCTCATAAGAAAATTTAGAAGTTGGACCAGATCTGAACAAACATTAAGTTGAAGTTGTTAAACAGCAAGTGAAGACGCACCAAGATGATCTACATGAAATTCTAGTCAAGTTACATATAAAGTTCATTTAGTTCGGAGCTACGGCCTAGAAGATATGAGCAAAACAAGTTAAACATGGCATTGATGCAAAATACATACAAACATCAAGCAAACACTCTCAAAAGATGGATGCAATATGATAATATGAAACTTTATGCAAAATCAAGCAAGTTTCATATAGAGCACACTCAAAACGGAGCAACGGTTCAACACATACACTCTATACAAGTTCAAAGGGCATGCTGTCCAAAACAGCATTTAGGCATATTGCAAGCACCAAACTAACAAGCTACAGCATATCAACGAGAAAACAAAAAGGCATGGGCATGAAGTACAGGTAAAGCATGACAAAACATGAACACTGAGATAACTCCAGAAAACAATATAACATGTTCAAAAGGACATGGCAAGATAGCAAATAATAACAGTTTACAGACTTAGCAGAAATAACATCAGGTTGCAATGTTTAGAGCTATCAAACAACATGCTACAGGAACTTAACATGGCAAACAAAGGCATGGCATTAATATACTAATTGCATATAACAATAGTCCCGTAATGACCATGAGCCAAAAAGGATCAGAAGATATGATGGCACCCATGTAAACATGGCAAGTTATATGACAGATTCATACATGGCAGGAACAACAATAAGTAGGCATGTTGGTGAGCTTTAACCACTCACGAAAGAGAAATACACGGCATGGCAAGGCAGCCTACAGTAAGATGGCATATTTATGAAGCTAAACATGGGAAGAGCAAGTTCATAGGGTGCATGGATCACTAGGAAAGCTCATGGCAAAACTGAACTTAATGTTAACAGGCTGACAGCAACATTATTTAGCAAGTTTGGAGCAAGATAACAACCAGTTAAAGCAGGCTATAAATGCAACCAGGGGTGTGAATAGATAGAGAATGACATGTATAACAAATCATCCTTAGTGAACATCTCCAGATTATGCATAGAATGACTTGTTGCAGCAGGTTTACATAGCAACATGATATAGCAGATT
Source organism: Triticum aestivum (assembly GCF_018294505.1). NCBI lineage: Eukaryota > Viridiplantae > Streptophyta > Magnoliopsida > Poales > Poaceae > Triticum > Triticum aestivum. The sequence continues at coordinate 58,027,404 of NC_057795.1, read as the reverse complement.
CAGACTAGCAAAACATTAACAGCAAGTACCCTACTTCACGAGCTCGATGCACTCAGTACAAGACTCAAAAAAATACATGGATTGCTCCACAGCAAAGATGACATGATGAAGTACAAAACACATGTAGATCTCATGCTCATAGGATGCACACATCAAATGCAACAAAAATGACAAATCACCAAGTTCTGTTAACAGACAGCAGTTAATATCATATAGCACTCTTGCAATGATGATTAGGGCATTAAGATGAACTCAAACAAACATGGCACAATGGAATCAAATGAAGAGCATCTCACAAAGAACAATTTGATATATTACACGCACAAAACGGAGGAGTATGCATGGAGTTATGATGCGTTGAACAGGGCATGAAAATGCAAATATTACAGGGACGAGAGGAATTTCAAAGTCAACCTTGGGTTTGCACGGAAAACGAGGATGGCCAGAGGTCTTGCCGGAGACAAAGGAGAGGCGACGGAGGGCACGGGATCCGGCGGATCCGGCGGAGGGCGAGGTCGGGGGAGGACCGACGGGGTCGGGGAGGCCGCTCCGGGCGGCGCGGGCGGCTTGCCGGTGAGGGGCGGCGACGCCGGCGAGGTCGAGAGCAGGGAGGCGGCGGCCGGATCTAGGGGTGGCCCGGCAGGGCGGAGGCCGGCGGTGAGGGTCCCTGGCGGCGCGGAGGAAGGCGGACGGCGGCGGGGCGCGGTTCGGGGCGGCGGGGCGCTCGAGGCCGGTCGCCGA
>NC_057795.1:58017065-58026284 GCF_018294505.1 Triticum aestivum | reverse complement strand
GGAGGGGAGAGAGAGAGGGCCGGCGGGGACACGTGGCACCCGGTGGTTGGCTCGGCCGGCAGTGGGGCTGATGTGGCGGCTGCGGATAGGCCGGAGGGAGGTGGCCGGCGGACATGTCCGGCGCGGGCGCATGTGTCCGGCGGCGCGAGGAGGAAGACTGCTAGGGTTAGGGTGGAAATCATCCGCGAATTTCAGGGGAGAATGTGTTTATATAGGCATAGGGAGCTAGGAGACTCCAAATGGGGTGCGGTTTTCGGCCACGCGATCCTGGTCGAACGACCGAGAGCATGGAGGATGTTAGGATGGGTTTTAGGCCACCTTGGAGGGGTGTTGGGCTGCAACACAAAGAGGGCTTTTACGGTTACCCGGTTAACCGTTGGAGTATTAAACTGACTCCAAATGGCACGAAATTTGGCAGGCGGTCTACCGGTGGTGTACCAAGGCCGCTTGGCAAACCTCGGTCCATTCCAAGAATGTTTAATACCCGCTCTCAACAAGAGACAAAAGGGGGACGCCGGGGGACATAGGAGTGCCGGATTGCAAAACGGACAACGGGGAAAATGCTCGGATGCATGAAACGAACACGTATGCAAAATGAGATGCACATGATGACATGATAAAATGCAACACGCAAGCAAATGACATGGCAACAATGGCGAATAACTGGCGGACACCTGGCACATCGAATCCGGGGCGTTACAACAGACTTGCCCGATGATCGGCGAGCGATAGAGAACAAATGGATCTTTAAGAAGAAGACGGACACGGATGGTAATGTTACCATCTATAAAGGTCGAATTGTCGCTAAGGGTTATTGACAAGTTCAAGGCATTGACTACAATGATACATTCTCTCGCGTAGCGAAGCTGAAGTCCGTCCGAATCATGTTAGCAATTGCCGCATACTATGATTACGAGATATGGCAAATGGACGTCAAAATGGCATTCCTTAACGGTCATCTTAAGGAAGAACTGTATATGATGCAGCCAGAAGGTTTTGTCGACCCTAAGAATGCTAAAAAGGTATGCAAGCTCCAGTGCTCCATCTGTGGGCTGGTGCAAGCATCTCGGAGTTGGACCATTTGCTTTAATGAAATGATCAAAGCGTTTGGGTTTATGCAGACTTATGGAGAAGCCTACGTTTACAAGAAAGTGAGTGGGAGCTCTGTAGCATTTCTCATATTATATGTGGATGACATACTTTTGATGGGAAATGATATACAACTTTTGGACAGCATTAAGGCCTACTTGAATAAGTGTTTTTCAATGAAGGACCTTGGAGAAGCTGCTTACATATTAGGCATCAAGATCTACAGAGATAGATCGAGACGCCTCATAGGTCTTTCACAGAGTACATACCTTGATAAGATATTGAAGAAGTTCAATATGGATCAGTCCAAGAAGGGGTTCTTGCCTGTGTTGCAAGGTGTGAAATTGAGCTCGGCTCAATGTCCGACCACGGCAGATGATAGAGAAAAGATGAGTGTCGTCCCCTATGCCTCAGCCATAGGGTCTATCATGTATGCCATGACCTGTACCAGACCTCATATAAACCTTGCCGTAAGTTTGGTAGGAAGGTACCAAAGTAATCCCGGCATGGAACACTGGACAGCGGTCAAGAACATCCTAAAGTACCTGAAAAGGACTAAGGAAATGTTTCTCGTATATGGAGGTGAAGAAGAGCTCGTCGTAAAGGGTTACGTCGATGGTAGCTTCGACACAGATTTGGATGACTCTAAGTCACAAACCGTATACGTGTATATTTTGAATGGTGGGGCAGTAAGCTGGTGCAGTTGCAAGCAGAGCATCGTGGCGGGATCTACATGTGACACGGAGTACATGGCAGCCTCGAAGGCAGTGCATGAAGCAATCTGGGTGAAGGAGTTCATCACCGACCTAGGAGTCATACCCAATGCGTCGGGGCCGATCACACTCTTCTGTGACAACACTAGAGCTATTGCACTTGCCAAGGAGCCCAGGTTTCACAAGAAGACCAGGCACATCAAGCGTCACTTCAACTCCATTCGTGAAAATGTTCAAGATGGAGACGTAGATATTTGTAAAGTACATACGGACCTGAATATAGCAAATCCGTTGACTAAACCTCTCCCTAGAGCAAAACATGATCAACACCAGAACGCTATGGGTGTTCGATTCATCACAATGTAACTAGATTATTGACTCTAGTGCAAGTGGGAGACTATTGAAAATATGCCCTAGAGGCAATGATAAAATGGTTATTATTATATTTCTTTGTTCATGATAATTGTCTATTATTCATGCTATAATTGTGTTATCCGGAAATCGTAATACATGTGTGAATATATAGACCACAACAAGTCCCTAGTGAGCCTCTAGTTGACTAGCTCGTTGATCAACAGATAGTCATGGTTTCCTGACTATGGACATTGGATGTCATTGATAACGGGATCACATCATTAGGAGAATGATGTGATGGACAAAACCCAATCCTAAGCATAGCACAAAGATCGTGTAGTTCGTTTCGCTAGAGCTTTTCCAAATGTCAAGTATCATTTCCTTAGACCATGAGATCGTGCAACTCCCGGATACCATAGGAGTGCTTTCGGTGTGCCAAACGTCACAACGTAACTGGGTGACTATAAAGGTGCACTACGGGTATCTCCGAAAGTGTCTGTTGGGTTGGCACGAATCGAGACTGGGATTTGTCACTCCGTATGACGGAGAGGTATCTCTGGGCCCACTCGGTAATGCATCATCATAATGAGATCAATGTGACCAAGTGTATGGTCATGGGATCATGCATTACGGTACGAGTAAAGTGACTTGCCGGTAACGAGATTGAATGAGGTATTGGGATACCGACGATCGAGTCTCGGGCAAGTAACGTACTGATTGACAAAGGGAATTGTATACGGGATTGATTGAATCCTCGACATCGTGGTTCATCCGATGAAATCATCGAGGAGCATGTGGGAGCCAACATGGGTATCCAGATCCCGCTGTTGGTTATTGGCTGGAGAGGCGTCTCGGTCATGTCTGCATGTCTCCCGAACCCGTAGGCTCTACACACTTAAGGTTCGGTGACGCTAGGGTTGAAGAGATATTAGTATGTAGTAACCCGAAAGTTGTTCGGAGTCCCGGATGAGATCCCGTACGTCACGAGGAGTTCCGGAATGGTCCGGAGGTAAAGATTCATATATAGGAAGTCAAGTTCCGGCCATCGGGAAAGTTTCGGGGGTCACCGGTATTGTACCGGGACCACCGGAAGGGTCCCGGGGGTCCACCAGGTGGGGCCACCTATCCCGGAGGGCCCCATGGGCTGAAGTGGGGAGGGGAACCAGCCCCTAGTGGGCTGGTGCGCCCCCCTAGGGCCTCCCCCTGCGCCTAGGGCAGGAAACCCTAGGGGTGGGGGGCGCCCCCCTTGGCTTGGGGGGCAAGCCACCCCCTTGGCCGCCGCCCCCCCTTGGAGATCCCATCTCCTAGGGCCGGCGCCCCCCCAGGGGGACTATATAAAGAGGGGGGAGGGAGGGCAGCCGGACCCAAGTCCCTGGCGCCTCCCTCTCCCCTGCAACACCTCTCCCTCTCGCAGAAGCTTGGTGAAGCCCTGCCGTGATTGCTGCTGCATCCACCACCACGCCGTCGTGCTGCTGGATCTTCACCAACCTCTCCTTCCCCTTGCTGGATCAAGAAGGAGGAGATGTCTTCCCAACCGTACGTGTGTTGAACGCGGAGGTGCCGTCCGTTCGGCACTAGGATCTCCGGTGATTTGGATCACGACGAGTACGACTCCCTCAACCCCGTTCTCTTGAACGCTTCCGCACGCGATCTACAAGGATATGTAGATGCACTCCTCTCTCTCGTTGCTAGATAACTCCATAGATTGATTTTGGTGAAGCGTACAAAAAATTTATTTTCTGCAACGTTCCCCTACAATGCATACAAGCTATATCGCCTTCCTTTTATGTTAGAATTTGAAGAATAACGAAATGACAAAGCAGCATCGGGGAGAGACTAAACAAGATGACAAGGGAGTGGCATGAGAATGTTGGTCTGGATATTTCCAAAATTTGGACTTGGGACCCATTGAATGATTACAATTTTTGGTTAAGCATGGCATGGCAGCCATGCATGCACTTGACGCCTCCCTCTATAGTTTAGCTTACCGACCCTTTTCTTGTTTCTTAGATGTAACGTGCGTTTTAGCACGACCCTCCAAATGATATGCTTTAGTTTTGTTACTTCATATAATTATATCATACGGGACGACATTCAGCACCAAAATATAAGACGTTTTTCAGTCTAAATTAAACCACAAAAAACGTCTCGTATCTTTTGGTACCCAAGTACAAAGCTAGAAAAGCAAAAGCTTTTTGGTCAGTTAGCTTCATCCATGCATTCGTCCTTTCATTTGTCACTACCAGCTTTCATGTGGCCGTCCAGCCACGTGCGTAATAATTGTCTTTACTGGAAACGAAACGAAGCGGTCATTATCAGGTCATTAAGCGGCCTAGGGATGCCCACCGGACATCCAAGCTTGCGCCACCTAACCGATCTGCGGCCTGCTCGTTTTTATGTCCACCATGCCTTCTTCTAAGCCCGGCTCTATATGTATTAGGAAGGGTCATCCATCCGCGTGGGGGGTGCGCATGTGACTTAGGTAGTCCCTAGATGCATTAGTTAGTCTATTGTAAAAGATATCAATAATTTTATTATTTTTAAGAGGATGATTAGGCAAAGAATGTAGTAATTTGAGGAGTCTCCCCCAAGCTTGAGGGATACCCTCTTCCTCAAGTTGTTTAAAATTTTATATTTTCTGCAAGGCAATTTGTTTCTTATGAGCAGAAAAATATTTTTAAGAGAAGCATTACATCATATCCTGGGGACAACGCACACAACCAGGGGCATGATTATTAAACCATGTTTTAGCATCATCATTTAATGAGAAAGGAAACAACTTAAAAATATATCAATATCGAATCTTTTCCTCTTGAACAAACAGGTTGGCAAAATCATTTAGTTTAGTCAAGTGTTCAATAAATTTTTCAGATTCATAACCATGAAAAGGATCAGATTCTACCAAAGTAATAAGTTCAGGATCAACAGAGAATTCATAATCCCTATCAGCAATAAAAATAGGAGAAGTAAAAAATTTAGGATCATATTTCATTCTTTGGTTCATGGCCTTCTCTTTAAGTTTATTAATAAGACATCCGAGACCCTCTCTAGTATCACAAGCCAGAAGATCTCTACTAATCTCCTCATCCATAGTGTAACCTTCACGCACATCAAGTATTTAGCTTCAGCAGAAGTACAGGAGTAACATGATATTCATAATTTTTAGTGATTTCAATTTCTTTAGTTCTAGCAATATGAGCATCTAGCAATTCACTGAGTGGAACACTAGTATTAAGCAAAGTAGAAGCATTATCATAATATCATCAATAGAAGAAGCAGTGTGTAATACTTGGGACTTATCAGATTGTAAAGCATGTGGTAGTGGTGTTAAAAGTTGACTCAAAACAGAGTGAATCAAGGGTACAACTAATTGGCAGTTCCTTACATCCCCTCGTCTTAGAGGGCATGATCTTGGTCTTATCGTCCATAAGATTCTTCATAATAAAGATAGATTGCAGCAAATATTTAACTCCCGGGTGAACTTAATAATTAGAGCTATACTCCTCGGCAACGGTGCCAGAAAATAGTCTTGATGACCCACAAGTATGGAGTCGCAACGGTCTTTGAGGGTAGTATTTCACCCAAATTTATTGATTCAACACAGGGGGAGCCAAAGAATATTTATAAGCCTTAGAAGTTGAGTTGTCAATTCACTCCTTGCAGCAATTTATTAGTAGCACAATAATATGATGGTAGCAATAGCAAGAGTAATAGTGTAATGGCAGCAGTAACAGTAGTAGCAATTTTGTAGCAAACAGAGGAGCAGTGGTAACTTAAGCAAAGATAATACTATACAAGTGTAGGCTTGGAGTAGCGATGGATATTTAGATGAGATTGAATATGTATCAGTCACAACATATAGAGACACAGAACTAGCTCTAATTCATCAATCATATGTAGGCATGTATTCTGTATATAGTCATACGTGCATGCGATAAGAACTTGCATAACATCTTTTGTCTAACCCTTCCACTGTAGCAGGGTACTAATTGAAACTAAGGGTAATTAAGGTGCTCCGTTGATATCCCAATTCATGGTCACCTTGTGGGTCTAAGGCTCAGAACGATAACGGGTGCTTACAACTTGCAGGTAAGATCAACATCTCAAATATAATCATGATAATAATAAGTGTTCCGATCTAAAGTCATGGCACTCGGGCCCTGGTGACAAGCATTAAGCATAGCAACGTTAATCTCAGAATATAGTGAATACTATGGATCAAGCCCTGATAAAATTGACTCGATTACATAAGAAATCTCATCCAACCCATCTACCTCCAGTATGCCTATAATGGAATTACTCACACATGATTGCGAACATCATGAAATTGTTGATTGAGAAGGGTTGGTGACCACGACAGTGATGAATCCCTCTCTCCGGAGCCAAGAACAAACTCCAGATTAGGGCTCCCAATGAAGAACATGAGATGGTGGCGGCTCCATACCGTGAAACGCGATGAAACTTTCTCCCTGATTTTTTCTCGGGAAGACAAAACTTATAGGCCAGAAATTAGGTCAGGGGACCTGTAGGGGCCCCACAAGCCTGCATGGCGCGCCCCCCTTGTGGGCCCTGGGTGACTCCCCTCTGGTACTTCTTGGCTCTGGTATTTTTTATATTCCATAAAAATTCTTCATAAAGTTTTATCCAATTCTGAGCACTTTTGTTTCTGCACAAATAAAATCACCATGGTAGTTCGACTGAAAACAGCGTCAGTCCGGGTTAGTTTCATCCAAATCATACAAATTAGAGGCCAAAAGAAGAGAAAAAGTGTTTAGAAAAGTAGATACGATGACGAGTATAAGCGTGCAAGTTGAATTAAGTCATACCAGTAAATCAGAAGAAAAAATAAGGTATTAGGAGCTCCTGATGCCAACGTCATGGACAGGAATCTTCGATCAAGTTTTCCTATACCCAATGCCATGTAGGCGCTTCCTTCAACCGCAGGTTGCCTAAATGCCCGCTCGACCGTCTAGCGATGAACATACGTAAGCAACATGGTCGCTCATTCCCAGTCAGATCTAGAAGTACATCATATAGCCTTTTGTTTTGACCCGTTTCATCCATTGATATGGAAAAAGGGCATATGCTTAGAGCACATGGTGACCACGGTTGGTTAATACACCATGACTTTTTTCTGCTCACTCTGCAATAGAAAGACAAAATCCAATCTCAGTCTCCCACATCACTTTTCTTTCCAATCTTTGAATCCCCTCAGTTGCACCCGACATTCTTTCTTTGCGGAATAGCAATGAATCAATTGCTCAGTGGGAAGATGGTGTTGATGCACCAGAGCAGATTGTACATGGTCGATAATCTGAGCTCTGGAGCGGTTAGAGTGGCCGCCATCATCCGCAGGGCTGCGGAGTGGGAACCACACTCCCGCCCCACTAGGCAGGGAAGCAATCTGTTATCCCGAAATTCTGTTACCTATTTTACAGTTCATTAGTATCCCAAAATTACCTTATGTCTTATTTATAACAAAAATAGTAATCCGTGTTTTTAGGTCTTTCAACAATAATACTATTGATCGGATTATGTGTTAAAGTAAGGCAAGAAGATATGATGTACTTCTCCACAAGAGAGAACACTAAATCCTTCGAGTAGGACTATGGTCCTTGCATCGCAAATTTGAATACCGGACAACACGTTCACCTTGATGTTAGATGAGTATTTGTAGATATGTTGAGGCCACCTAACGTTGATGTTTACATATGGCTTTAGAGAGAAAAAAAATCATAACTTGAGTGTTAGCCAATGAAATGTGTTGATGTTCCTCATTGAGAGGATTTGGAGATGTTGTCTGTTGTTTCTCAATTTTGCCTCACATCATTAAGAGAAGGCATGATGCCTATGTTCTGAATATTTTACATGTTTGACATTTTAGCATATACCATCTTCCTAGATTTCTTTGATCAATGTCGATAGAGTGTATAGTCATTTATGATAATCGGAATTTAGAGCAGTTGCCATCTAAATTAATTAAGCTTGCATAGAGTACTTGAGTTCTACAAGATATGATTTACAAGATTTCAATTTTGTATAGCAACAAGGCTCTAGATTAGTGATGTTTTTATATATTAAAAAGAAGTATGAAATTTCCCTACAACTGTAACTATGAAATTTCCCTTTGTTCACAAATAAAAGATATTTTGGATATTTCAATATTGACTACATACACGCTGAAATAAGTGAGCATACACACCGAAACGTCTTTGACTTGAAAAAAAGTTAGAACATCTTATATTTATGAACGGAGGGAGTAATATTTTTGGAACATTAAAATGTATTCCATTTATTATTAAAAACTAACGGCTGACGTATTGAGTTCTTATAAGTTTGAACATATATTGCTCTAAAGTTCCAACTATGTGTTTCCACATTTATTCTTTTTTGGAAAAGGAGGTTAAAACCCCTGGCCTCTGCATCACTCGATGCATACAGCCCGCACGGGTTGATGACTAGTTGGTGGCTTAATCAGTTTGGTCCTCTTCCATAGATGAAAGAACTAACTAACTTTATTTTTGTCGCCTTTAGTGGCAGTCTTTTTTGTTGTTGTTGTTGAGAAAAGCCTGTAGTGGTAGCCTGGTTGAGCGTGTGCTTGTGCGTATTTATAAGCACTCGGCCTCGCTTACAACTTGCCTTCAACTTGCACAGACAGCCAGCAAAGCCCAAAGCCAACTCTTGCTTCCGACTCCAACTCGATGGCGTGCTCTCTTTGCTTGCTCCCACTCGCAGCAACGCTGCTGCTTCTCCTCCTGCCCGCAGCCCATGCCCAAGGTGGAGATCTGGGCGGAGCCAGGGCCAGCGCCGGCACTGGGCAATATGCGGCGGCGGCGCCGCCGCATAGCTGCCCGGAAGCCAAGCCCGGGATATGGGCTCTTGTGCTCATCCTAGGGATGGTGGCGGTGCTGGAAATGGGCTACATCATCCATGCCAGGGGCGGACCCAACGAAAAACTTGAGAGGGGGCAAGAATGCATTACCATATTCATGAACCAAGTCAAGCATCCATACTGACTAAAATATGGGCATAATCATTTCGTACTTTGACATTACGAGGGGGC
>NC_057795.1:57981172-58016861 GCF_018294505.1 Triticum aestivum | reverse complement strand
CCCACACACACACCACCAATTTTCATTATGCAGGGGCGAACCCATGGAAAAAGTTGAGATGGGCAACAAAGTAGGGGCAGACCCCCTATATCAATTCCACTAATTCAATCCTTATTATAAGGGACACCTTTTCTACGAAAATTGCACTATTGACTTTTGCATATTATATAAAAAATCTGCGTTGTGTCCAAATTTTCTTTTCAAATTTCCATGTTTCCTTTTTCTTAAAGGGTAATAACAATGAAACTAATTTATTAGTATTCTTAGAAAATTTCATTATTTTTATTTTTTAGTTTCTATTTCATTTTCTTCGTGTAGAAAACTACACATATTATAGGCCTGACTATGCCTTTGTACATCATCCCATGTGAAGCTTAATTGAGCTCTAACTTCGTATATATAGCCAAACCGCATACCATAATAAAGTTTCATTGGACCGATTAATCAAAACTAACACAAAGAAGATATATCTATGAGCCAACACCTGTGTGTAGCTTTCAGATTTTGTTCAACAAAATATACTACCATAGTTAGTTAACTTGTGCTCTGAGCCAAGGAAGACATACGAAGCATGCACGCAATCAAAGAACTCAAGATGGTCACCGCCGGCTAGTGCATATGTGATGTCGACCCAATCTTGATGTCGAGTGATTTTGTACGAGTAGGTTTGGTCTTGTGCTTGTATGTGTATAAGTAGTGAAGTACACGCCCTACCCCTTTTGTAATTTGCATAACGAAACTACTATACGGACGACAGTACCCTGGCCGAACGCTGGACGATGTTGGATCGTTTTGCTATACACATGAACGGCTTGATGTGCTACATCGTCTGCAGATCGTCCAGGGTTTGTCGTCTGTGTAGCAGTGCTCTTTGCATAACTGTGAGAGATCAATAGAAACACATTAGGTACGATACGTACCGGTTGCCACCAATCAAGCCACGCATTGGTGTGTGTGCCTGTATTCTGAGCCAATCGGCTAGATATCAGTTAGTCGTGTTGTGTTGTATGCGTGCGTATTTTGATCTCAGCGAAAGAATTCATCAAGTCCAAGGAAGCTGGCTTTAGTACTTCCCTAGCCTCTCGGGTCGGTTCGGGCGACTCCGGAGGCGCCGTCGTAGCCACCTCGGAGGCCCTCCCATGCAGCGCCGTTCACCACGCCACCGCCGGAGGAGGCCGACCGCCCGGCGAACGGCGGCGGGGGGGCATCTCCGGCCTCTTTTTTTCCTTCTGTTCTTCCCCTTGGTGGTCAACTTTCGATCTGGCGGCTGGCTTTCTGATCTGCCCATGGCTTGCCTCCCGATCTGGCGGCTACCTTGTGATTCTGGCCTTCCGGTCCATGGCCTGGAGTATGGGGCTGGTGCCTGGATGCATCCACACGGCTGCTTAAGATGTGCACGTGCATGCAGATGCTCGGCGGCCGTCCAGGCGACCGACTACACATGGTCATGGCTGCCTGGAGTCTTGCTGGGCAGTGGCATGGTCGGGCCTTCACTGCTAGGCGGAGTTCCTGGCTGAGTGCGCCGGCGGCTAATGCTTGCAGTGTGGCAGATCTACTTTGATTGCGTCACCGGAAATTGGATCCGGTATGGCGGCGGCCTTGTTGCGGATTGCGGTCACCGTCAAAAGATCTTCTGAGAGTTTCGTCTCCATAGATCTGGTGGTTGACTTCGGCGGCGAGATGCGGACGAAGTCTTGATGCAGAGGGATGGTTGTGCAGCGGCGATGGTCACATCACATGTAGCTGCTGAGATTGTGGAAAAGTGGTGGCGACAACACATGAATGACTTTGATGATGGTGTTACTTGAGCACCCGGTCTTGAGATCAGGGGTGAAAGCTTAGGTCTGACTCGAGTTGGGTATACCTGCCAATGGCGATGCTTTTACGTCGTTACCTTGTTGAAGGCATTGTTCGGAATGCTCGGACTGATTTTTCAGGGTGAAAACCTAGATTGCAGCCTTGGGTGGCTGGATCCGGTGACGGTGGCACTTGAGTGTCGCTCCCTTCCTGAAGGCGTTGCTGTTGAAGAACCTCGTCGTCCGAGTGGTGTCATGACATGGTCGGTGCAGATATGGTCATTGTTATAGTTTGTCGATCCAGGATATGATCGCTTTGGAGTTTTTTTCCTCGCCTACATGCATAGCTTTGGTCTTATATGACTTTGCTATTTGCCGGCGTGTTTTTGTGTGCATGCGTTTGTGTTGGCTGTGTGCATCCTAGCTATACAGAGGCCGGGTGTGTGCTCATCATGTTTGTATCTTCTTGATGCTCCATTTTTAGTTAATAAAATCCACCCTTTATCAGGAGATGTGCCCGCTTGTAAAAAAAATGAGTGACTGGCCAAAATTGTAAATTCAGTCACTCTGACGGTAAAAGGACAAAGTTTTGGCAATACACAACACATCTTATTGACAGCATATTACATGATAAATGCAAAACACAGCCTGTGCACCAAAAAATAAAAGGCCAAAACACAACATATTACAACTATTGTCAGGAGGCTGCACAGTCTGTGCGACTGCATAAGTGGCAAGACCAGGCTGATTTCGTCACATGCGTGATGGTCGATGTGTATATATGAAATCTGGGATCGAGTTAATTGGATGGATGATCAAGCAACGTGGGTAGGATCAATGTTGAGGATATCGCTTATCGTTATCGTCTCGGCCAGCTAGGGATTAGAGATTAATCGGAAATTGGCCGATTACTCGATTTTATCGGTGACTATTAATCGGATATTTTTTTGCAAATCTCAGGTTCTCAGCACTAAAATACGCTATATTCAACACTAAAAAAATATTTGACATAAGTGTTACCCTGATTTCTAGCCTTTGAATCCTCGTAAAATGACAAACAAAATAGGGCAATAGTACATATTCCGTAACAAGGTCCACAAAACATAAATAAACATAGTTTTTGCCAACATAGTGCAATGAATAGGTCTAATTTGTCGGTAAATTCCCGATAAATCCCTTGTCAGAACGATAAATCGGTCCAAAAGATAAACGGCAAAGATAAGGCATAATCTTATCGGTCACCCCCCGATTAGCGATAAATCGGAAGATTAATCGGTGAATCGGAAGATTTCTTGAACAGTGGGTAGGATGCATCAATTCTTTTGATTTTGGGTTGCTTCTTCAGAGTTTAGACTAACATGATGCTTCTAGAAATACACAAGGAGCTTAGTTGAGTGGGGGCGTGGTAATAAACTGAGTGAGGACATATGTGGTATACTACCTCCGTCCTGGTTTATTAGTCCTCTTTGTAATTTGTGCTAAATTTTGACCAAAAATTTAACTGACAAAATGTTAGAGCATGTCAACACAAGTTATATCATTGGATTCTTAGTTGAACATAGTTTTCAATTATATAATTTTTAATAATGAAAATTTTGTTAATTAAATATATAGTCAAAATTTGGCACAGATTACAATGGGAACAAAAAAACCAGGACGGAGGTAGTACATGATACCAATTGTAAAAATTTGAGCTGCCCCCACGGCCTCACACGTGGGTTCGCCCCTGGTCCACGCAGAGGTGACCCTTCGCGGAGCGAGGGCGGCGGCGCGGGCACCAGCGCCACCGAGCGCGTGGGGTTACCCCATGGCGCCACCGTTGCGCTGATCCACTCTTGCCTTCGAGGTAAATTAACAGATTCTTGTTTAAAAATCTGTATACGCTTCATTGTTTTTCCCGAGGTTTGAAAATCTGATTCTTTCGAGCCTTCTAGGTTAATCAAGCAGTTTCATTGTTTTTCCCCAAGGTTTAAAAATCTCTTGTGCGGTTGTTTTTGCTTTTGTCTTTGCTGCAGTGAGGTCCAGAGAATCTATTGTGCGCTTGTTTGTGTTTCTGTATTTCCTCTCTCTTCTGTCATTCATATATCAAATTGCATCTCGTGGCCGAGTGGCCTCTTTTTTTTTTTTGCACAACGTTGCGAGTTGAAACTTCTTGCTAACTTCATCTCGGTTAGGTGATGCAAGTGATAGGTTAGCTCTTCTTTTGCCTAGGTGATGCAACTGATGGTCTAGCTCTTCAAATCAAATGTACACAACTGCTGCGTTGACGGTTGGAGCGCTCCCTGGCCCATGGCAGAGTGGGACAAGGTCGGGAAACTGGAGGTGGATAGCTAGCAAGAATCTGAATTACTTATATTTTTTTAGGAAAAAGAGGATGACCCCCGGTCTTCGCATCGGAGTGATGCATGCAGCCATATTATTAAGTAAAGTACAAAACAAAGTCTGAGGTTCAAATCTGGCTCACAAAAGGAGAACATAAAGGAAAATAAAAGATGCCACGGCTGGTGAAAATAGCAATAGGCTACGATGCCTATACACATAGTCTATTATTAACTCGACATCCAAATCGGTTGAAGATAACCTGTGCTAGCATCTCACGATGGTTGCGCCCAATAACCAAAACCTCCCTTGAGTCCGCATGAGTGAGTAACGACCACGTACGAACCCAAGCAGTGGCTCCGTAGATAACCTGCAAAAAGTCGATAAAAAATTTCCGGTTAAAGATCATATCGTTTCTTTTGTTCCATATAGCCCAAAGTAATGTACATATCCCTATCTGAATATGTCTCGCTATATTTGGTTCCACTTCATTTCGCCACGTTCCAAATAACGTGTTGATGCAAGATAGAGTAGTAACATTGAAGGTATGTATCGTGTGCCATAGAAGTTTTGTCGACGGGCAATCGTGAAAGAGGTGTTGCATAGCTACACACGCCAATCGTGCGTCTTTTAAAGCATCATTCTGAGATGGCAACGGAAAATGAGATGGAGCATCGAGAAGGACAATTTTATCTCCTCGTATGCTGAACACAACTGTTTGTGGAGGCACTTCGGTTTAGCCTTTTCCATGGCAACATGAGCCGTGCTCCATGCTGATTAAATAAATATCTTGATTAGAAAACGTGGCTTCAAGATGTGAGCAATATAACATATATGCACCCTGTTGGGGAACGTAGCAGAAATTTAAAATTTTCCTACGTGTCACCAAGATCTATCTATGGAGAAACCAGCAACGAGGGGAAGGAGAGTGCATCTACATACCCTTGTAGATCGCTAAGCGGAAGCGTTCATGAGAACGGGGTTGAAGGAGTCGTACTCGTCGTGATCCAAATCACCGGAGATCCTAGTGCCGAACGGACGGCACCTCCGCGTTCAACACACGTACAGCCCGGTGACGTCTCCCATGCCTTGATCCAGCAAGGAGAGAGGGAGAGGTTGAGGAAGACTCCATCCAGCAGCAGCACAATGGCGTGGTGGTGATGGAGGAGCGTGGTAGTCCAGCAGGGCTTCGCCAAGCATCGCGAGATATGAGGAGAAGGGAGAGAGGTAGGGCTGCACCAAGAGGAGAAGTTCTCATGTGTTGGGATGCTCCTATGCCTCCACTATATATAGGGGGAGAGGGGGCTGCGCCCCCACCTAGGTTTCCACCCCTAGGGGGCGGCGGCCAGCCCTAGATCCCATCTAGGGGGGCGGCCAAGGGGTGGAGAGGGTGAAACTTGCCCCCCCCCCCAATCAAGGTGGGGCGCCCCCTCCCCAAACCCTAGGCGCCTTGGGCCCTTGTGGGGGGGCGCACCAGCCCACCTGCGGCTGGTCCCCTCCCACACTTGGCCCATGCAGCCCTCCGAGGGTGGTGGCCCCACTTGGTGGACCCCCGGGACCCTCCCGGTGGTCCCGGTACGTTACCGATAAAACCCGAAACTTTTTCGGTGACCAAAACAGGACTTCCCATATATAAATCTTTACCTCCGGACCATTCCGGAACTCCTCGTGACGTCCGGGATCTCATCCGGGACTCCGAACAACATTGGGTAACCACATACAAACTTCCTTTATAACCCTAGTGTCATCGAACCTTAAGTGTGTAGACCCTACGGGTTCGAGAACCATGCAGACATGACCGAGACGTTCTCCGGTCAATAACCAACAGCGGGATCTGGATACCCATGTTGGCTCCCACATGTTCCACGATGATCTCATCGGTTGAACTACGATGTCAAGGACTCAGTCGATCCCGTATACAATTCCCTTTGTCTAGCGGTATTATACTTGCCCGAGATTCGATCGTCGGTATACCGATACCTTGTTCAATCTCGTTACCGGCAAGTCTCTTTACTCATTCCGTAACACATCATCCCGTGATCAACCCCTTGGTCACATTGTGCACATTATGATGATGTCCTACCGAGTGGGCCTAGAGATACCTCTCCGTTTACACGGAGTGACAAATCCCAGTCTCGATCCGTGTCAACCCAATAGACACTTTCGGAGATACCTGTAGTGCACCTTTATAGTCACCCAGTTACGTTGTGACGTTTGATACACCCAAAGCACTCCTACGGTATCCGGGAGTTACACGATCTCATGGTCTAAGGAAGAGATACTTGACATTGGAAAAGCTCTAGCAAACGAACTACACGATCTTTGTGCTATGCTTAGGATTGGGTCTTGTCCATCACATCATTCTCCTAATGATGTGATCCCGTTATCAACGACATCCAATGTCCATAGCCAGGAAACCATGACTATCTGTTGATCACAACGAGCTAGTCAACTAGAGGCTCACTAGGGACATATTGTGGTCTATGTATTCACACGTGTATTACGATTTTCGGATAATACAGTTATAGCATGAATAAAAGACAATTGCCATGAACAAGGAAATATAATAATACTTTTATTATTGCCTCTAGGGCATATTTCCAATAGTCTCCCACTTGCACTAGAGTCAATAATCTAGTTCACATCGCCATGTGATTAACACTCACAGGTCACATCACCATGTGACCAACATCCAAAGAGTTTACTAGTGTCATTAAACTAGTTCACATCATCATGTGATTAAGACTCAATGAGTTCTGGGGTTTGATCATGTTTTGCTTGTGAGAGAGGTTTTAGCCAACGGGTCTGAACCTTTCAGATCCGTGTGTGCTTTGCAAATTTCTAGGTCATATTGTAAACGCTGCTTCCACGCTCCACTTGGAGCTATTGCAAATGGTTGCTCTACTATACGTATCCGGTTTGCTACTCAGAGTTACTTGGATAGGTGTTAAAGCATGCATCGACGTAACCCTTTACGCCGAATTCTTTATCACCTCCATAATCGAGAAACATGTCCTTATTTACTCCAAGGACAATTTTGACCGCTGTCCAATGATCCATTCCTGGATCATTCTTGTACCCCTTGACTGACTCATGGCAAGGCACACTTCCGGTGCGGTACACAGCATAGCATACTATAGAGCCTACGTCTGAAACATAGGGGACGACCTTCGTCCTTTCTCTCTTTTCTGCTGTGGTCGAGCTTTAAGTCTTAACTTCATACCTTACAACTCAGGCAAGAACTCTTTCTTTGACTGATCCATCTTGAACACCTTCAAGATCATGTCAAGGTATGTGCTCATTTGAAAGTACCATTAAGCGTTTTTGGTCTATCCTCATAGATCTTGATGCTCAATGTTCAAGTAACTTAATCCAGGTTTTCTCTTGAAAACTCCTTTCAATCAACCCTTTATGCTTTCTAGAAATTCTACATCATTTCTGATCAACAATATGTCAACAACATATACTCAATAGAAATTCTATAGTGCTCCCACTCACTTCTTTGGAAATACAAGTTTCTCATAAACCTTGTATAAACAAAAATCTTTGATCATCTTATCAAAGTACATATTCCAACTCCGAGATGCTTACTCCAGTCCTTAAAAAGATTGCTGGAGCTAGCATACCTTTTAGCATCCTTAGGATCGACAAAACCTTTCTGATTGTATCACATACAAACTTTCCTTACGAAAACCGGTAAGGAAACTCGTTTTGACATCCATCTGCCAGATTTCATAAATGCAGCTAATGCTAACTTGATTCCGACGGACTTAAGCATCGCTACGGATGAGAAAATATCATCGTAGTCAACTCCTTGAACTTGTGAAAAACTCTTCGCCACAAATCGAGCTTCATAGACGGTGACATTACCGTCCACGTCCGTCTTCTTCTTAAAGATCCATTTATCTCAATGGCTTGCCGATCATCGGGCAAGTCCACCAAAGTCCATGCTTTGTTCTGATACATGGATCCTATCTCGGATTTCATGGTTTCTAACCATTTGTCGGAATATGGGCCCACCATCGCTTCTCCATAGCTCGTAGGTTCATTGTTGTCTAGCAACATGACCTTCAAGACAGGATCACCGTACCACTCCGAAGTAGTACGCGTCCTTGTCGTCCTACGAGGTTCGGTAGTGACTTGATCTTGAAGCTTTATGATCACTATCATAAGCTTCCACTTCAATTGGTGTAGGTGCCACAGGAACAACTTCCTGTGCCCTGCTACACACTAGTTGAAGTGACGGTTCAATAACCTCATCAAGTCTCCACCATCCTCCCACTCAACTTTTGGAGTCAAACTTTTCCTCGAGAAAGGACCCGATTCAAGAAACAATCCCTATTGCTTTCGGATCTGAATTAGGAGGTATACCCAACTGTTTTGGGTGTCCTATGAAGATGCAATTTATCCGCTTTGGGTTCTAGCTTATCAACCTGAAACTTTTTCACATAAGCGTCGCAGCCCCAAACCTTTAAGAAACGACAACTTAGGTTTCTCTAAACCATAGTTCATACGGTGTTATCTCAACGGAATTACGTGGTGCCCTATTTAAAGTGAATGTGGTTGTCTCTAATGCCTAACCCATAAACGATAGTGGTAATTCGATAAGAGACATCATGGTACGCACCATATCCAATAGGGTGCAAATATGATGTTCGGACACACCATCAAACTATGGTGTTCCAGGCGGTATTAATTGTGAAACAATTTCCACAATGTCTTAATTGTGTGCCAAAGCTCGTAACTCAGATACTCATCTCTATGATCATATCATAGACATTTTATCCTCTTGTCACAATGATCTTCAACTTCACTCTGAAATTACTTGAACTATTCAATAAATCAGACTTGTGTTTCATCAAGTAAATATACTCAACATCTACTCGAATCATCTGTGAAGTAAGAACATAACGATATTCACTGCATGCCTCAGCACTCATTGGACTGTATACATCAAAATGTGTTACTTCCAACAAGTTGCTATCTTGTTCCATCTTACTGAAACCAAGGCTTTTCAGTCATCTTGCCCATGTGGTATGATTTGCATATCTCAAGTGATTCAAAATCAAATGAGTCCAAACGATCCATCTGCATGGAGTTTCTTCATGCGTATACACCAATAGACATGGTTCGCATGTCTCAAACTTTTCAAAAACGAGTGAGTCCAAAGATCCATCAACATGGAGCTTCTTTATGCGTTTTACACCAATATGACTTACATGGGAGTGCCACAAGTAAGTGGTACTATCATTACTATCTTATATCTTTTTGGCATGAACATGTGTATCACTTCGATCGAGATTCAATAAACCATTCATTTTGGGTGCAAGACCATTGAAGGTATTATTCAAATAAACAGAGTAACCATTATTCTCCTTAAATGAATAACCGTATTGCGATAGACATAATCCAATCATGTCTATGCTCAACGCAAAAACCCAAATCTCGATGGTAGAGGGAGCGTGCGATGCTTGATCATATCAACCTTGGAAACACTTCCAACACATATCGTCAGCTCACCTTTAGCTAGTCTCCGTTTATTCCGTAGCTTTTATTTCGAGTTACTAATACTTAGCAACCGAACCGGTATCTAATACCCTGGTGCTACTAGGAGTACTAGTAAAGTACACATTACATAATGTATATCCAATATACTTCTATGGACCTTGCCAGCCTTCTCATCTACCAAGTATCTAGGGTAATTCCCCTCCAGTGGTTGTTCCCCTTATTACAGAAGCACTTAGTCTCGGGTTTGGATTCAACCTTGGGTTTCTTCATTGGAGCAGCAGCTGATTTGCCGTTTCATGAAGTATCCCTTCTTGCCCTTGCCCTTCTTGAAACTAGTGGTTTCACCAACCATCAACAATTGACGCTTCTTCTTGATTTCTACTTTCGCGGTGTCAAACATCGTGAATACCTCAAGGATCATCATATCTATCCCTGATGTGTTATAGTTCATCACGAAGCTCTAGCAGCTTGGTGGCAATGACTTTGGAGAAACATCACTATCTCATCTGGAAGATCAACTCCCACTCGATTCAAGTGATTGTTGCACTCAGACAATCTGAGCACAAGCTCAACGATTAAGCTTTTCTCCCTTAGTTTGCAGGCTAAGAAAATCATCGGAGGTCTCATACCTCTTGACGTGGGCACAAGCCTGAAATCCCAATTTCAGCCCTCGAAACATCTCATATGTTCCGCGACGTTTCGAAAACATCTTTGGTGCCTCAATTCCAAACCGTTTATCTGAACTATCACGTAGTAATCAAAATGTGTATGTCCGATGTTCACAACATCCACAAACGACGTTTGGGGTTCAGCACACTGAGCGGTGCATTAAGGACATAAGCTTTCTACTGTCCGCATAATCGCTACTGTCAACTTTCAACTATATTTTCTCTAGGAACATATCTAAACAGTGGAACTAAAGCGCGAGCTTACGACATAATTTGCAAAGATCTTTTGACTATGTTCAGGATAATAAAGTTCATCTTATGAACTCCCACTCAGATAGACATCCCTCTGGTCATCTAAGTGATTACATGATCCGAGTTAACTAGGCCGTGTCCGATCATCACGTGAGACGAACTAGTCATCATCGGTGAACATCTTCATGTTGATCGTATCTACTATACAACTCATGCTCGACCTTTCGGTCTCTGTGTTCCGAGGCCATGTCTGTACATGCTAGGCTCGTCAAGTTAACCCTAAGTGTTTCGCGTGTGTAAATCTGTCTTACACCCGTTGTATGTGAACGTAAGAATCCATCACACCCGATCATCACGTGGTGCTTAGAAGCGACGAACTTTAGCAACGGTGCACAGTTAGGGGAGAACACTTCTTGAAATTGTTGTAAGGGATCATCTTATTTACTACCGGCATTCTAAGTAAACAAGATGCATAAACATGATAAACATCACATGCAATCAAATAGTGACATGATATGGCCAATATCATTTTGCTCCTTTTGATCTCCATCTTCGGGGCTCCATGATCATCATCGTCACCGGCATGACACCATGATCTCCATCATCATGATCTCCATCATCGTGTCTTCATGAAGTTGTCTCGCCAACTATTACTTCTACTACTATGGCTACCGGTTAGCAATAAAGTAAAGTAATTACATGGCGTTGTTTCAATGACACGCAGGTCATACAATAAATAAAGACAACTCCTATGGCTTCTGCCGGTTGTCATACTCATCGACATGCAAGTCGTGATTCCTATTACAAGAACATGATCAATCTCATACATCACATATCATTCATCACATTCTTCTTGGCCATATCACATCACATAGCATACCCTGCAAAAACAAGTTAGACGTCCTCTAATTCTTGTTTGCATGTTTTACGTGGCTGCTATGGGTTTCTAGCAAGAACGTTTCTTACCTACGCAAAACCACAACGTGATATGTCAATTGCTATTTACCCTTCATAAGGACCCTTTTCATCGAATCCGTTCCGACTAAAGTGGGACAGACTGGCACCCGCTAGCCACCTTATGCACCAAGTGCATGTCAATCGGTGGAAGCTGTCTCACGTAAGAGTACGTATAAGGTCGGTCCGGGCCGCTTCATCCCACAATACCGTCGAAACAAGATTGGACTAGTAACGGTAAGTATATTGAACAAAATCAACGCCCACAACTACTTTGTGTTCTACTCGTGCAAAGAATCTACGCAATAGACCTAGCTCATGATGCCACTGTTGGGGAACGTAGCAGAAATTCAAAATTTTCCTACGTGTCACCAAGATCTATCTATGGAGAAACCAGCAATGAGGGGAAGGAGAGTGCATCTACATACCCTTGTAGATCGCTAAGCGGAAGCGTTCATGAGAACGGGGTTGAAGGAGTCGTACTCGTCGTGATCCAAATCACCGGAGATCCTAGTGCCGAACGGACGGCACCTCCGCGTTCAACACACGTACAACCCGGTGATGTCTCCCATGCCTTGATCCAGCAAGGTGAGACGGAGAGGTTGAGGAAGACTCCATCTAGCAGCAGCACAACGGCGTGGTGGTGATGGAGGAGCGTGGTAGTCCAGCAGGGCTTCGCCAAGCACCGCGAGATATGAGGAGAAGGGAGAGAGGTAGGGCTGCACCAAGATGAGAAGTTCTCATGTGTTGGGCTGCTCCTATGCCTCCACTATATATAGGGGGAGTGGGGGCTGCTCCCCCACCTAGGTTTCCACCCCTAGGGGGCGGCGGCCAGCCCTAGATCCCATCTAGGGGGGCGGCCAAGGGGTGGAGAGGGGGAAACTTTCCCCTCAAGCAAGGTGGGGCGCCCCCTCCCCAAACCCTAGGCGCCTTGGGCCCTTGTGGGGGGGCGCACCAGCCCACCTGGGGCTGGGCCCCTCCCACACTTGGCCCATGCAGCCCTCCGAGGGTGGTGGCCCCACTTGGTGGACCCCCGGGACCCTCCCCGGTGGTCCCGGTACGTTACCGATAAAACCCGAAACTTTTCCGGTGACCAAAACAGGACTTCCCATATATAAATCTTTACCTCCGGACCATTCCGGAACTCCTCGTGACGTCCGGGATCTCATCCGGGACTCCGAACAACATTGGGTAGCCACATACAAACTTCCTTTATAACCCTAGCGTCATCGAACCTTAAGTGTGTCGACCCTACGGGTTCGAGAACCATGCAGACATGACCGAGACGTTCTCCGGTCAATAACCAACAGCGGGATCTGGATACCCATGTTGGCTCCCACATGTTCCACGATGATCTCATCGGTTAAACCACGATGTCAAGGACTCAGTCGATCCCGTATACAATTCCCTTTGTCTAGCGGTATTATACTTTCGCAAGATTCGATCGTCGGTGTACCGATACCTTGTTCAATCTCGTTACCGGCAAGTCTCTTTACTCGTTCCGTAACACATCATCCCGTGATCAACCCCTTGGTCACATTGTGCACATTATGATGATGTCCTACCGAGTGGGCCCAAAGATACCTCTCCGTTTACACGGAGTGACAAATCCCAGTCTCGATCCGTGTCAACCCAATAGACACTTTCGGAGATACCTGTAGTGCACCTTTATAGTCACCCAGTTACGTTGTGACGTTTGATACACCCAAAGCACTCCTACGGTATCCGGGAGTTACACGATCTCATGGTCTAAGGAAGAGATACTTGACATTGAAAAAGCTCTAGCAAACGAACTACACGATCTTTGTGCTATGCTTAGGATTGGGTCTTGTCCATCACATCATTCTCCTAATGATGTGATCCCGTTATCAACGACATCCAATGTCCATAGCCAGGAAACCATGACTATCTGTTGATCACAACGAGCTAGTCAACTAGAGGCTCACTAGGGACATATTGTGGTCTATGTATTCACGTGTATTACGATTTCCGGATAATACAGTTATAGCATGAATAAAAGACAATTACCATGAACAAGGAAATATAATAATACTTTTATTATTGCCTCTAGGGCATATTTCCAACACCCCTGCTCCTTGCAGAAGCAAAAACAATTTATTCTAGTGCTCTACAGAGAATCTTCAATGGTGATTGCACTTTGAACAGAAGTTTCATCAAATCTAATACTCTCTCTGATCCAAAAAAATGTCATGGCTTAGTTTAAATTTAAACAAAAGGTGAACTAAAGACACGTCACTTTTTTTTTGGATCTGGGGGAGTAACTAATAAGGGGGGCCGATCATTAACCTTTTATACTAACTTTCCCAAAAATTGCTTAAACAAAATTACAGTTAGAATCATACATGCACAGGGGGAGATGTGAACTACTGTGGTAACATAGGGAGGTGAATATCCCATGGTATGAATAGAAGGACAAAAATATGCAGGTTATATGTGGAGCATCAATTTTTCATGGATAATCAAGTGATGTAACAATGCAAGGAAAGACATAATACTGGTCTAAAGACCCATAAATAACCTATGATTTAGCTTTATGTAACTGACTATACACTTTCTAAGCAGCCTAATTTGTTTAATTTAAATTAAACGAATGCACTTCTTGGAATTTAGAGTAACATCAAGCAGCATCGTAGTCAGAAAATTTTCATAGGGTTCCATACTTCAAAAAACAAATGATACTCGTCGTTCTCAACCACTTGGTGTCACTTATGGACAGATCGTGTGTTTAAAGGAGAGTTCTATCTAGAGCACATCTATGTTACATCTAAGTTGATGTCAACTCTGTTTGTGGTCCTGTTTTTTCTTGTCCAGCCTTTTTGTTTGTTCCTTGTCTCTGCATTATTTGTGGGAGCTTGTAGTCGCTGATTAGTGGAGCAACAGTGTGTGCCATTCAACTGCGGACCGGCCCATCTCGGCGGGACGAATTGCTGTGTGTGCATATACAAACAGCCATGTTGGTTGTTCCCAATCAAAAAGAAAGAAAAACACGTTTAGTGAGGCATGTGCATGCATGCACAATTGCCGGCTAGATAGCTAACTTTCAAGTACCTCATAATTCAGACGAATTTTCTAAACCTTCTACGTACAGATCTAACAAAATGGACGGATAATTGTGATAGAGAAAATCGTACATGACAAACAAAAATTATATAAAAGGAAATACCAAAACAAAATATTAAAAAATGAACATACGCTTGTTGGTTTTTAAAATGTATGTAAGGTTAGCAAAATCACAATCAAGAATTATATAAAAGGTTTTTTGATTTAAAAAATGAACATGAATTATAAAGAAAGTTCATGAATTTAAAAAGTTCTCAAAAATTTTAAAATTCTCCACAAATATGAAGAAAAATATTCATAACTTCTATTACATGTCTATGATTATTTAAAATTTTAATGAATTTAAAACTGTTCAGGAATTCGAAAACATTTTGGCAGATCAAAAAAATGATCATGAATTCAAAATTATATATATTAATATGACAAATTGTTCATAGATTTTAAAAGTGCTCATGGATGATAAACCTTGATTCTTTAAAGGATTATTTTACCGGTTTTGGAAAGTTTCCAGAACCTTCCCTGAACCGTTTTTTCCTTTTCTTCTGTTTTTTACCTCATTATTTATTTATTAATTTTCGTTTTTATTTTTCTTTTATTTTTCTAAAATTTCCTTTTTTTATTTTTTATATATTATTTTTTCATTTCCTTTTCCATTTCTCATGTCCATTTTTCTTTAGATTCGTTCTTTCTGTTTTTCGTTTTATGAACATCTTCAAAATTCATGAACATTTTTTGAATTCACGAACTTTTTTTAAATCATGCACATTATTGACAAATCCAGGAAAATTTTAAAAATCAGGGAACAATTTTCAAAATTTTCTGGAAACTTGTGAACAGTTTTTTGAATCTGTAAACATTTTTCAAAAATTCGGGACAAAATTAAAAACCCATGAACAATTTTTTTATATATTAAACATTTTTCGAATTCATGGACATTTTCTGAATCTATGATTTGTTTTAGAAATTTTCTAAATTGTTTTGAATATTTTTTAACCTTTCTGAAATTTCGTAATCAGTTTTTGAATTTTTGAACAATGTTTAAAATTCACGAAAAAGTTGTAACGAAAATCATTGACATTTTTTGATTTCCCTATTTTTGTTAAAACGTGAACATTTGTTTAGAATATGTGAACATTTTTCAAAAGCACAAACTTTTTTAAATCCGCGGATATTTTATGATTTCCCGAACATTTATTAAAATTAGGAACATCTTTTTGAGTTCACAGACATTTTTAGTTTTCCTGAATTTTTTTCAGAGTGCACATTTTATGAAATTGGAATTTTTTTAATCCCGAATTATTTAAAAGAAGAAAAAATAACAGAAAGGAACAAAGAAAAAGAAAGAAAGAAAATGAAAAAACAAAGGTGCCCCGCGTCGCACAAGGGCCGGCCCAAAACCATGTACAGGGGAGAGTGGAAGGTGCGTGTCTACTCCTGAAATCGCTAATTAAGGAGTACTCTTTGAAAATTTCACACGCACCTCCACATATTATGACAAGTGGTGCACTCCATGTTTGCCACTTGTCGCAACATATGATATTTCTTTTTTTTCGTAGATTCGTTATCAAAATATTTATCTCTTAAATTTAGCGTCTAAATCTAACTGTTTTCACCGTCCGATTCCTCGTGTCGAGATCTTCGAAACTAAATCACATGTTGATAGTGTTCTTCCTGCCAATGCATCTTGTTCCTTGATTTCATGTATGTGGAGTGTATGATCTTACCTGTTGTGATTGTCAATTGATTGTTTTTAATGCTTGCCCTGTTGAATACTAGATCACAAAACACTGACGATTAGCCCGGTCAGTAAGTTATTGGATGTATGAACATAAAATATTTTTGTATTATTGTTCATCCATATATGGACACCCTTATGGAGTTCGAGGCGGGAGATCAGAGGAAGATGGAAACAAGTCGGTGTGGTTGGCCTTGATGGATTGTTTGCTAATTTGACACAGAGGGACATATAGTGACATGAATTTGTTTCTGGTATCGCTAATTTTCTTTAAAGCTTAATACTAGAGAAGAGTGCTTCATATATCAAAAGTACATCCGCTTACATGTTTTGCGACAACCCATTATTATGCTTTCATTTTTGTTATCATGGTGAAGTTTTTATTTTATATCATTAGTCCAGTGACTTTGCAATGCATGTTATGATTCTACTAATCAGAGGAGTTACAATATGAATCTGCAAATTCATATTGCTCTTGCTAGTTGCTGTAGCCATTTAACTCCTTTATTTGTAATCTGATGGCAAACATGGTCACTAGGAGCTAAAACAAGGCAAGCCAAAGTTCAAAGGATTAGGACCTGTAAATATTTGTTTAACTCCGCCCTCGTAGTTGTACCCTGCAAAAGTACATTGGCAAGTATACATCGTAAGGTGGCTTCCCCGAATTATTGCCAGTTTGCCATCCAGGAGCTGATCCAACTCCTCCTCTGGACTCAGCCTGTGAGATACTGAATTTTCCTCATCCAAGCTTCATTCATCATAGCAGATTTTACAGAAACACTTATTTTGTAGGAAAGTTTGAACAACAAAAGGGCCGCCATCTTTAGTGAGGTACCCTGAACCTGAAGGAACCGATCAGGCCAAAAGATAGTTTACTCCATTGCGGCCTTCATCACGACGATCACTCTCATAGGTTCAGGTCTTGATCGTCGCGGTGTCTGGTAGAGAGTAGATACCAAAGCGTCCTGAACAAATGGTCCAATGTGGAAATCCCATGTGCTACTCATGAAAAAAAGGGTTCCCATGCTTTATTTTATGAATGGTAAATTTTCTTTTCCTCGAATTCAAATGGGCCCTGTGCTTTATGTTGGGCCGCTCAATGGAACATGCCCATTGCCCATTGGAGGACTTGGTGATGGTTTGCTGCGAGCTGCATAGCCACCAAATCGAAGTAGAACTGGGCTATCTATCATTGCAGGAATCAACGATTTTGGAAAGTAACCAACTGGTTTCGGGGAACCATTTAATCCATAATGTACTTACCAATCGCCAGATGATTTATCCTGCAACCATGGACAACAAATAGATGCATCGACTGATGTAAATAATGACAAGACACAACCCATTGTTCATGCAGAAAAACATATGGATTTCTGGATGTAGTAAGCCATGTGCCCATTGTTCATAAGCAGTTAGTTTCCTAACATAAATAAATGTCTAGTGATACCCCCCCCCCCTCCCACCCGTCTTTGGATGACCATTGTCACTTTTTATCAAACAAAATTCTGTTATAAGTGTAGTGTTACCATAGATATGCCCGAAACCATTTTTAGTTTTACTTATTATGAAGCATTTCCTAAGAAATATTGTTTAATACTAGTTGATTATCATTAATATGCACACTTCAATAAAACCACCATGAAAATATGGATTGGTGGTGTCATATGTTCCAGCCCAAGTCAATGTGAACTTGTTTGGCTCCAACAAGTTCAAACTAGAAAGCAAACCAAAATCAAAAGCAATAATGCAATCCCTCCTCCACTGCCCCCAATAAGTAACAACGTAAGGAGCTTGCAAAAAAATGTAGCATTTGGGAGTTAATATATACCTTGAATAACCTTAGTGTGATGTATTGTTTGGTGCCATTGATACTTGAAACTGGATTGATGACATCACCTGGAGCTATGTTGGATGATGTCTTTCGAAAGCCATTGCTTGTTAGGCGATCCGCTAGCCTGCCATTGTAACAAGAAAGCTCATTAACAAGTTCAGAATAGCACTCACATTTCAAACATGCACAGGTTTTTAAGGTACTAATAAATAAAGTTTTACCTACAATATGAACAAAATAAGACTGGGGTACACCCCTTTTCAAAAAAAATGAAACATAATAAAGTTATTGTTTTATGGTATATATATTAAGAAATAAAGTTATTGTTGATTTTAAAATGCAAGAGTATACCACATTGCACCACAAGACACTAAATTCATGTTGTGGAACAGTAAGATCTCATACCGAACTTCACGGTTGTACAAACTAAAAACTTTGAGATACGCCTGTCATTTTTTGAAGCACACAATGAGAAAACTTACACCCCATGCCACGTAGAAATGAGTAAGTGAATCCTTGTACAAGGCTGCAAAAATTATAGTAGTGTTAACAATGGTGTCAAACGTTCATTATTTAATACTACTAGTAGTTGTTAGCTCAACCTGCAACAATGGCTTATACATCTATTGGGTTACTAAACATGGTCAGCACGGGCATAATAAACCGTGGAATCCAGAAGAGAACATGAACAGTTTCTTTGGAAGGCCAGTGTGTGCATCATCACACACAATGAAAAACCAATAGTAAGTATTAAAATAATTTTGTATATATGTGCTACAAGCCTACAAACCATAACAAAATGTAACTCACGTGCCATCCAATTTGAATTCCATTGGCCGGATATTTTTTGGCCATTTCCTAAGCTGGTAATCCAGATGCCACCCTCCGTTATTTGGTCAGATTGTAAAGTAAAGCCATACACGTCTAGTGTAGCCTCTACACCATAATATGATGAGTCACCTAACAAAAAGAAAAACAGTATCAGTATAAGCAAATTCATCCAGGATGTAAGTGGTAAGCAAAAGGAATTAGTAGTCTTTCCATCCCGAATTCGTTCGCTCAAACGGATGTATCTAGCACTAAAATATGTCTAGATGCATTCATTTCAGCGACACCTAATTCCGGACGGAGAAAGTACGTGACAGATGTATTACTCACATAAGAGCTTGTGGCATTTCCGCTTGATGCGAGCTCTACACCTGGCTGGAGAAATTCTAGGTCACCATGAAAGGGCGGCCATACTTCTAGGGAACCCATAAAAGAAAAACATCCTCTGACAGGCCTTCAGAGGACGTCTCCCTGCGGCTGACCAAATTCATAACAGGTTCTCTTGCATCTGGCGGTCCAGAGTTCCTTCAAAAATTAAAATCTTCCTCTGGCAAGCCTTTAGAGGCCGTCTCCCCGCGGCTGACCAAATTGGTAAGCGAAACGGGCCGGGCTCGAAGTTTTGTGCTCTCTGTGGTGCCTTGGAGGACACGAATCATATCTTTTTTCATTGCGTGCTTGCTAAGCTGGTCTGGAGTTGTGTCCAATCCTGGCTCTAGGTTACTTGGAACCCCTCCTTCTTTCCTGAGCTGAGAAACCTTGCCAAGTCGTTGGTTGGGGTGACTAAGAGGGTTTTCTGGGTTGGCCTAGGTGCGATTTGTTGGTCGCTGTGGACGATTAGGAACAAATTTACGATCGAACATGTTTTTCCTACTAAGGCTGCTGACTCTCTTTTCAAATCATGTATCTTCTTGCAGCAGTGGAGATCATTGACTAAGGAAGACGACCGGGGAGTGCTGGACTTGCTCGTCTCTAAAATTCGGGCCTCGGCGTCATCTCTCTCTGGGCAGGGTCCTGAAGTCTGATCTAGCCTGTCGGTGGTTCTTCGTCTTCGATGTTGGCTTCGTCTTTTCTTCTGTTCGGCCTGCGTGCCGTGTCTGGCAGGTTGCCATGTATCCCTCATACTTTCGTGCTCCTGGTTCCTGGTTCTGATAGCGTGAACTATTGATGGCTTCGTCCCCATGTTGGTGTTTGGGCTTGTGACTCTGCCATGTGGCTTTATTTATAAAGTCGGGCTATGGCCTTTTCTTTAAAAAACAAAAACATCCTCCCAGGATTGCATTGGCGAGTAGCACAACTAACAACACAACTTGGTGATCGAGTACGTCTCTTCATTTCGAGGTGCTGGTGTGGTCTGCCTTCTGCAATTCTGCCATGGACTCGTCTCTTTAAATAATGCGGAGAACCTTGTCGCCTATCGGAAAAGTGGAGATTAGTGAGGGCATTAAAAACTTTAGTCATGTAAAAAGATTATAGAGCCAAGGTATTAATTAATCGACTATACAGGACAATTTCCAGCTTAAGAAACAAATAGTGTGGAGCATTGAAAACTTGATCATACGGTAGGATTATGGAGAGCAAATTAAAGGAAAAACCTAGATGTAAGAAACATATATGGTAGGACTACCGAGAGGATAAAAGAATTCTTCAAGAGACTGGCATTGAAGGACGAAGTTAATGGTATGTATTTAAAATTTGATCATATGCAAATAAGGTAATGGATTATTTTCCTTTAAGAGTAATCACTTCTCCAAAACAAATCTTTACTCCTAATGGAGCAGTTGGTAGTCTGCGCCGGTCAATTTTCGTCCCACCACTTTCTTCCGGGTTTTTTTCGTAGGTTAACCGCCGTAGATTTTTTTCGTCGCCTCCCCCACTTCATCCGTTTATTTTCACTTTACCCTCTCACACAACGAAAAAAACTGAACGGATCAGAACTTTCCATACTGACGCAAATTATTTAGTAATGTCTTTATGTAAAAGAATCAATCACAATCAATCTCTAAAGATCAAATCTAAATTAATTAATCTTCATAATGTTTGTTTCCTTCCGAATCACGTCCATAACTTTCCTTCCTTGTTTGGGCAGAAACGGTTTGGTAGCAGAGATTAGGAAGCTTCCTATGCGTGTAGTAATAGGAAGTATTCTTTTTCTTGATGATTCGTTTCCATGCATGATGATAGTAAATTAGGCCAACATTCACCACTATTTATCAACGTCATTAATCATATCCATTCCTACCAGTTTTAAGGGAATCTACTCGCTATGTTTTTTTAAGGGGATCCGCTCGCTAAGTCGTCGTCGCACGTTATTTTCACAAACAATTCCCCTAAAAAAACACAGCGTCCTACCTCGACTTCCCTACCTGGGCGCCGCCGCCGCCGCCCACCGATCTCGCCGCCTCCCGGCGATCCCCTCCTTCCTCCCGCAGCTCGAACGACCCACTTTTTTGGCCACAAGCACCGCCTGCCTCTTCGCCCATGCATCACCCCTCCTCTACACCATAGCCACGAGCACCATCCGAGGAGGAGCCGCGACGCCTCCATAGATGCGGCGGAGACACCATATCCAATGGAGATGGCGGTGTAAATCTTCTACTCTGCTCCTTCCCCTGGTTACCGGCCTGCTCCACGCCCCCTCTGCGTTGTGTGGATCTGCTCATGTGCAGCAGTAAACTTTATTTAGGTAGAACTATTCTTCTAGGCCTTTTTTGTTACTTACAAATTGACTTTTTGAGCCAATGCTTACGGCATGAAGTATTACCTAGAGTTCCTTAATCAATCTGCTTGTCCATCGTTTCATTTGGTTCAATTACTATCAGCAAGAACGCATTGTGAAACCGTTAGCTTATGAATGTGTGCTCTTCCTGCAATAATAACATTTGCAATGTAAGGATCGAGGCACACCCATGCATCAGGATGATGTGCACCACGTGGGAAGTAATATTAATATGGCCTAAGTGGATAATGAAATATCCAAAGATACACTTGACTGGATCAATTTTTTTCTCTGGAATTGTTCCTCATGATGCGCAGATGTAGATGCTATATTTTTAAAATTTCAAATCATCTATGCATGCCAATGTGATTCTTATCCTTTTCATTAGACAGTGTGTTCCCATCAATCCATCCATGCACCGAACCGATTTTTTTTACTCTATTCAGGTTGCAATTACAAACAAGTAGCATATGTATGCACTGAACTACTTGCATAAGACAGTGAAATACTTCTTACTCGCGTGAGTGGAATTTTGGAATAGAGAAAGAACATACAACAGAGATCACGTAATTAATTGATTACATAAACTGAGATCACGTAAAACAAGTTTGATAGGTCCGTTGCATCGCACGGGCATTTTTGCTATATGTACTAACAGGTTCTATTTATTTCCTTTGATCGGTCAATACTCCTATGTCCTATGTAGGTAAGAAGGAAAGAAAACCTAATGGTACAGCCGGCAGAACAGTCAACGGCGAGCTTCATCGCCGCGTACGCGTCGTAGTACCTGGCCATCACTGGCTGGGGCATCGAGGACTTAACGCTGGTGAAGAAGGCGTGGGTATTGGTAGAGCTCCAAGAAGCTGCCCTTCGTCCTGCCCGCCGTCTTCACCATCGGTCCCCGGGTGACCACCCTGGAACTCGGCGACGCTACCAAGGCGACACGGTCCGGGTTGGTTCGGTCCCTCATCGAGCCACCATTTGGACCGGCCAACCACCACCGGCATCAACGTGCTGGGGTAGCGGTGAGGTGGGCTGCATGTGCGGGTGCTGTGGCGAGGTGGTGGACATGCGGGAGCGCCAGCGATGAGGTCGGTGATGTGCCGCGGCAAGTGCGCGGCTGTTAGCCATGACCCTTCCGTAGCAGTTTTTTTCATGAGCCCATGTTTTTTTGTGTTCGGGCCTTGCTATAATTAGCGGATTAACCATGAAAAAAACATGACATTCAGTTTATTGTCAAATGGTGCCGTGATTTTCGGATCAAGCCATGTTTCTCTTGTACTTCCTATTTCCTGTTCGACTGAATAGAAGCGCAGAAAGTGAACACACCAACACAACTGAAAGCAGTCATATTCAGCTATAGAGGTATACATTTATACAAGATATACACAGGCAGGTGCGGCCAGTAACCCAACTAACTCCTGAGCTGACCTTGCTAATCCTTTACTCTCGATAAAGATGCAGACGATAAGGAAAGGTTGTTACGGAGAGAGCAATGGGAGACAGAGAATCACGTGGCGGCAGGTGGACCTGAACATATGCTTCAACAAAGAAAACGGCAACATAGGATCATGGTGCGTGATTATAGGCAGAGGCTATTAAATCTCACGCGGAAATCACGGCTGAGCGATTCTCGCACGATCCGAAGTTCACACCCAATCAACCGTTTTCCCCAGTTGATGGCCTGCATGTGTATTGTGCTAAAACGAGGAATATATCACACTATCCATTAGTTCAGTCAAGCTCACCACAAGTCCACACATTATTGCCAATTGAGTAAGTCTTATTGGCGGGGAGAATAGGCTATGTGTGTGTGTGTTAGAGAGAGAGAGAGAGAGAGAGAGAGAGAGAGTGAGTGAGGAAGAGGGAGGGGGAGAGTGTGTGTGTGTGAGGATTTGATGGTAAAAAAGGTTGCCAATGTCGTAATATTGAACTCTTAGAGTTAATGTGGCCCCGTTGCAACGCACGGGCGTTCGTTCTTCTAGTGCTCATAACATTGCACGGTACTCCCTCCATTTACTTATACAAGGCCACTATGAAATATACATTTTGCATCTATACAAGGCCACTAACAGTAATCGTGGCAAAATTAATGATGTTTTCTCATACTAACGACTTGTTTAATACTTGCATGCATGCACTCATCATGACACTTAGCTACTTCCTCCACTCAGTTTTCTTGCATGCATGCGGTGTACTCCCTCCGTTCCTAAATGTAAGTCTTTGTAGAGATTCCATTATAAACCGCATACGGATGTATATAGATGCATTTTAAGTTTAGATCCATTCATTTTGCTCCGTATGTAGTCCACCTAGTGAAATCTCTACAAAGACTTATATTTAGGAACAGAGGGAGTATTAATGATTCCAGTAAACGAAAAAAAAGTTGGATTGCAAAATATGTATTACATTTTACCTTGGTACCTGTAGTTTGAGTTTATGGTCTTGTATATAAACTAGGGAAAGAGCCCGTGTGTTGCAACGGGAGAAAACAATACGATACACCCTAACCAAATAATCATGATTCAAGGCCCCAACATGGCATCTTCCATGCAATGTTTTGTCGAGGCATGCATGTGTGGTTATTGCTGGTTTCCTTTGTCTTCAATCTGATTTTGATAAGATGTTCATTTCGGATCGGCATCAGTATGGAAAAAAGACCGATTGTGCGCTACTGATTAAAATTACACCATAAAATAGAATTTTAAAAATGTTAAATAAGTATAATAAAATCATATTCAAATTGTACACATCGCTATTGATTAAAAGTACACCTTAAATAGACCGATTGTGCGCTACTAATTAAAACTACATCATAATCAATTTTTCCACATTTTTCTAATCAACATTCATATATAATAATTTAAATTGGAGTAACGGTTTACAAGATATGATCTTTTATAAGCATTTGTCCCGTGCGTTGCAACGGGAGAAAAACAATATATGTAAGCGGGTCAATATGCCACCATCTACTTCGGCGTCTGCCTATTACAACACCATTGCACGCCCCATCCTCTCCGAGTCTAGTAAATGTTTGGCCTATTTCCTATTATTTGTAGTCGAAATAGTTCATAACAAATATCAACCACTTTCGATAATAATTGTGGCTATGGTGGTTTCTCTATTCCACCTTCGGGTATCTTTGATCCAAAATCTTTTCACTGAAAATTCAGAGGGTTGATTCCATATGATATTTTTTCTAGGTGCTTTTATTGTATGAGTGAATTAATCCTATTGATTTTTTTTTGACAAATTCTTTTGCACTACATTCGTTAGGTACTTTCATTCCACACTAATTAACCTCTTGGAACGATACTTCATTTTATTAAAGTGCATTCTAAATAAAATAGCTCGCTCGCAAATTTAATCCAAAATCAAATGAGCAAATGCCACATCTGAACCCAAGGAATAAAATTCTAATCTGTTGTTCACATATTGTAAGAAGATCATGTGTTGGCACTGAATGGAAGTAAATTTTGCAGTACATGCAAGGCATTTGTTTGTTTGTGCATTTGGGAAAGCGAGTCACATCACGGGGCAACGATGGGTGATGGATGCTAACGAGAAAATAAATCAATAGGAAGAAAAATTAATGGCAAACAATTCTTAATAGAAAAGTGTCTGTGAAATAATTCAAACTTGTGTGTTGGTCTACATCTGTTAAATAGAATTGAACAACAACAAAACTAAACTATGTATATATGTTGTGTCTTCCTAAGCATACATGCACCTGAAATTGTAGTGAACATATTTGGTTCATAAATGTAGGTTCAGAAGAAGACAAAAGGTATACGCACTTCCTATATTCCAAGCAGATAAGGCACAAAGTTCCTTAGGATAGCTTATCTTGTCTCACAATTGATACGGTGACAAGCATTCAGTCATCTCATGCCCATCCAAACTAATATTCTTTTGATATGTGCATGATGATTGTCTCATGTGAAATTACATTAAGCTTATCTAGAGACCATAATAACTTGTGAACAGTAAATGATCCATAAACAAATACATGCATGCAGTGTTTAGAATTGTATGATAGACAGACTGACACACACATCTTTGTATAATTGTTCTCTGCATGCATACATATTGTTCTGAGTGTTGATGCTCCAGTAGAAATTCATGCTGATGGTCATGAACAAATCCCACGTAGCTGCAGAAATTGTCATGTAAAATTCAGAAAGGGACTACTCTTCGACAGCGGCCGTGCGTCAAGACGTCGCCGTGGCCGGCGGAACCAGCTCCTCGGCGATGGCGGTCGTACAGTGCATGAGTGTGTACTTACTGTGCATACGTGAGTTTGTTAGCTGCGTATGAAATCCATGTACGCATACACGTACTGTGCATACTCTGCCTTGTTCCTCTCATCTTCTCTCTCTCTCTCCTCTACAGAGAGCTTGAACCTGCCGGCGCCGCTGGCCCTCGCAAGCTCCTCTTCGTCCTCCTACATCGACTTAAGTCGCCATGGACGGCCGCCGCGTCCTCCTCCACGCCTCCCTACTGTCCCTCCTCACGCCCGGGCAGCGTGCCCCGCCCACACCCATCATGTTGCTCGATGCCTCGCTGAACCACCCTGCCCGTGCGCCGCATGCACGCCCCTATAGCAGGTCGCCTCACACACAATCGCACGCGTCCTCCAGCGGGCCTCCCGTCTTGCCTGCAGCCGGCGGACCATGGTGCCTCTGCCGTCCGCTGGCTCTCCGCCCCGCCTACAACTCCGACGCCTCTGTTGCCCCCTTTCCTCCACTTCCTCGTCTCCTTTCTGTCGCCCCCCTCCTCCTTCCCTCGTGCGCCGCAACAGGAGGGGAGCGCCGCGCCCCATCTCCTCTTCATTGAGCCGCCTCCTGGCCCGAGCAGAGAGCTCGCACTGCGCCCCACCGAAGGCCGGCCTTGACCCGGTGCGCCCAAACCAATCCACGCAGCAGGCGGCCACCGAGGAGCCCGAGCTCCTCCCATGGACCCCAGCTGCAGCTCGCTATGAGCGCCGCCCCTCCCCCTCCTCTGTTTTTCCTCTAATGGAGCTGCTATTTTTTTGGATCGTAATCCAATGAAGCTTGGGAGGAAGCCCATCACCATATCGGCCCAGTATGGCTGGCGTACGAAGTAGGATGGACGATGTAGCACAAAGTAGCGATTCAAGTCGTTTTCTATACCGATGGCAATATTAGTACCACCTTGCTTATATGTTTTAAATTTAAACGAAAAGCGTAAATTCATGAGAAGAAGCGTATTGTGACGGTGAACCCGAAAACCCAATCCGTGCTTTATTATTATTAGGGAGAGAAATAGAGGGAGTACCCGAAATCAATCCTAATTCAAGAAGGCACAACGGCGTAAATATACTATACTTACTTTTCAAAGCAGTCGTAGTATTTATACTAGCGTATGTCAAGGGGTTGACATTCCAGCTCAGCCCAAGAAGCGATGGGCTGGCGGAGGTGGCCTAGTGGTGAATGACACGGAGCCGGAGTTGGCGGGCTGGGCTGAATCTTGCCAGATGTTGGACAGAGTGGTGTTACGGGCTTTGTAAGAGGTCCATAGATTTCCAAATCTGAAAAGGCGGTAAGAGCACCAGGGCCGGACGGGTTCACGGGGCGTTTCTATTCCACGTGTTGGCATATCATTCGGGAGGACTTCATGGCAGCTATGGCATGCTTCTATAATGGAGATGTGAGAGGTATGGCAACGATCAGTAAATCTCTTGTTGCCCTCCTGCCTAAGAAGGATGGGGCGTTGGATGTGGGAGACTTTCGGCCAATAAATCTTGTTCTTGGGGTTGTTAAGATTTTTGAGAAGGTACTTGCCTCTAGGCTTGTGGTGGAGCTGCCGAATCTGGTTGGAAATCATCAAAGTGCATTTGTTAAAGGGAGATCGTTACATGACAACTTCATGTTGGTTCAGAGCATGGCTCGTCGTTTGCATGCTCTGAAGAATCCCGCTGTCCTCTTGAAGCTTGACATTTCTAAAGTGTTTGACTCGGTACAATGGGCGTTACTCTTGGAAGTTTTGGAGCAGTTTGGTTTTGGTCCAAGATGGCGGTCATGGGTGTGTGATATTCTAGCTACTTCCACCACAAGGATAATGTTGAATGGAGACCCGGGAGGCACAATTTACAACTACAAGAGACTGCGACAGGGAGATCCCATTTCCCCGATGCTCTTTATCTTCACCATGGAACCACTACAAAGGCTGTTTGAATGGGCCGCCAACAGAGGTTTTTTGCGGCCATTGGCGACAGCAGGCATGAAGAAAAGGCTCTCATTTTTCGCGGATGATGTAGTCTTGTTTAACAAGCCAGAGCCAATGGATCTTGCTATCTGCAAAAGCATCTTTGATCTTTTTGGTGAGGCATCGGGATTGCACATAAACATGAGGAAATCAGTTGCGCTACCAATACGATGTTCAGAACAATGCATCACTATGGCAAGTGAGGAGCTTGGTTGCCCGATGGGATCGTTCCCGGTGCGCTATCTTGGGCTGCCTCTGTCCATAAGAAAGCAATCAGCGACACAGTTACAGTATCTGGTGGATCAGATGGCGAATCAACTGCCGAAATGGAAGGCTTCTCTTATGCCCTAGAGTGGTAGGATTACATTGGTGCATTCTGTCCTATGCGCGATGCCCGTACATGCGATGATGGCGTTGGATCTTCCTACCAAAATGGTCAAAGTCATGATAAGGTGTGTCAAGGGTTCTTGTGGTGTCGGAAAGCGGAAGCAAATGGTGGCAATTGTGCGGTTGCATGGGACGCTGTGTGTGCCCCCAAATGGGTAGAAGGCCTAGGGCTGCCTAACCTGAGGTGGATGAATTTGGCAATGCAAGCCAGATGGCCGTGGCTACAAGGGACCGACACCAGTAGACCATGGAGTGAGTTTTAGATCAAAGTGCCAGATGACTCGATGAGAATCTTGCAAGAGGCAACAAGGTGCACGCCACACAATGGATTGGACACGCTCCTTTGGGAAGAAAGATGGCTAGAAGGAAGGAGGATACAGGAAATTGCACCGGCCATTTACGACATGGTTCCGAGCCGTGTTAGGCGGACGAGCCGACTCGGTCAGGTGGTGGCCAACGGTGCATGGGAGGATTGCATCAACCCCGATCTTGGCACAAAGACGCTACAACAGTACTTGGAGCTTTGGCAGAGAGTGCAGGCCCGGGAGCCGACAGAGAATGGCCCGGACATATTGGCTTGGTCATGGGAGGCAAATGGAGACTTCTCAGTGCGATCGGCATATGTGCCAAGTTTTGGGGCCGGGAGGTGATACCCACTGCGAAGTTAACTTGGAAATCAAGCGCTCCATCACAATGCAAATTCTTCACGTGGCTTGCATGATGTAACAGATGTTGGACGTCAGACCGGCTTGCTAGGAGAGGGTTGCCGCATCAAGACAAGTGTCCGCTTTGTGACCAGCAGGAGGAAACAATAGACCATGTGCTACTAACATGCGTCTTTGCCAGGACAATCCGGGCGGCGGTTTGTACTGCGTTGGGGAAACCAGAGTGGACACCAACCTCGCAGGATGCTTTACAACCTTGGCTGTGTACGAAGCAAGGGCTAACTACCATGGCCAGAAAAGACCTGCATGCTTTCCTGCTACTGACATTGTGGGAGTTGTGGGCAGTGGTGTTTGACGGTGTCTTGCCATCGACTGGCCGGCTAATGCGGAAAATTGAGGCGGAAGGAAGGATTTGGGCGCGTTCTGGACTTATAAAAGGAAACACCGAATTCGTGCTTGCCGGTTTAGTGAGGTGGATTAGTGGGGACGAGTAGTCTAATGTGTAGTAGGTGGGGTGGTGTTGTACATATGGGTGTGAGAAATCCCCACACTTGTAATTGACTGGTTGAGGCTTTTTATGCCTTTTCTTCTTTAATATATGATATGCACACTCGTGCATATTTGAGAAAAAAAGGAAAGAGAAGATTTGGGAGGTAGGGAAAGCTGATTGAAGAAGGCATTGTCGATACATTCAAGAGTTGGATACGATCAATTATTAGACCAAGTGTAACGTCTATCTCTTAGTGGCAGTTCGAGCAAGGCTATGTCATCTATTGTTTCATTAAATTAATTGGCCGCGGATCGGTGGAAGGTGTCCTTGTTTTTCTTGTGAGCAAAGCCTATGGGATTAGTCGCCAACTAGTAACCAGGGTGTGGATGTGGATTGACCGGGGGCGAGCTCGACTAGGAAACTTTGTTTTTGTGCTCATGTTGACGGGGCATACACATTGGTGATCATAATTTTGTGCGATGTTGCGTGGCAGGGCAGGGTAACTGAGGAGGAGAATTGGTGGTTTTGGTACGAGTCTAGCTTCAATGGGTCCAAGTTTACCCGCAAAAAAAAGGTCCAAGTTAATCACAAACAGAAATTCCCCCTACAGAGCCAGTGGTGGACAGGTGAATGATCTGATCTAGGAATGAGGAAAAAAGGTTCGAAATTTTGATGTATAAATTTAATCATACTAACAAGAGAGGGAGCCATCGTATTTCCACGCTTGAACAAGTTACGGCACCAGTTTTATGTATTTTACAAATTCAGATACAGGTGTTGGCATGCAACAGGTCATCCTCGGGGTACGTTAATAGGCCGACCAGGTCAAGGCTCCTGACAAGTCTCGTCCGGGGCTCCTCACGTTGTACTTCTCATACACTTTCTCGCGGTTCTCATTTCACCAATTTTCAGCCTGATGCTTCCCAAAGCACCTTCAGCTGCAAACAAGAAATGTTTCAAAGAGGCAAGATGCCAATGTAAATAGTAAGATTTTGCAAGGAAATGTGGGCATGTCAGAAATCTTACTGGGCAGAAGCATAGGGCAGAATGTATAACACAACTCTAAGCTACACATTGAAGCAAAAGTAATAATTAGCCTGCTGAACAAGATAACCGGTTGTTCTAATTTTCTGATAGTGTTAAATGTGGAAAACAATTGTGCTCTAGAACATGATAACAAACTACAAGTTGGTCCCATTTTTTTTTTTTTGAAAAGGAGCGTTTTATTACTTAAAAGATTTAAGCATTACACCTGGCATCTGCATAACTAAGATGCACACAGCCAAATAAGGTCCTCTCACACAAAAGGAAAAAAAATGCAAAATACAAAAAGAGTCTGTATAACGCCTAAAGCGGAGGGGGGTCAATCCTAAGATCATGCTACCATCCATGTTGGGTAAAGTATCCCTCGCCGTAGCCTTCAATCATGTACACATCTTCGTAAATAGGTCTCGATTTTCGACGCGTTGTAGAGAGGACCATAAACGAAGAGTCCCAGTACATCTGTAGATAACCTGCATCAGAGAAGTACTTCTATCGTTAAAAACATCATTTCTACATAGCCAAAGCGACCAAATAACATCAAGCGCTCCCACCCTGAGAAGAGTTCTAAACCTGTGGTCAATCTCATGTAACCAGTTGCCAAATATATTAGCAACACTATAAGGAGGATACAAGCCAGAAGCTATTTGGATGACTGACCATATAGAACAAGCCAATTTGCATTGAAAGAATAAATGTTTTATTGTCTCATCATGGTGACAAAAGACATATTGCGGACTTCCATGCCAATTCCTCTTAATAATATTATCTTTAGTAAGAATGACTCCGCGACGAAGATACCATGCAAAGATTTTATTCTTAAGAGGTATCTTCATCTTCCAGATCTTCTTCTTATTATAAACTGGCACATCAGGCCGGATTAACGCTCTATACATAGACTCCATTGAGAATTGTCCATTCCCGTGAAGGTTTCATCGGAATACATCAGACCCATGTGACAATTGCACCGTGGACAACTACTATAACTTGTGGCCAATACCATATGCTATAGGTTGTCTGAACGGTAAGATCATGTCCACTGACTAATCAAGCAACTAGCATTGCAACCATCAATGTTTCATGAGTTGTTTGTATGTGAAAAAAGAAAAGCAAATTTGGTAGAAGAAAGCAAACAAGATAAGAAATAATTTAAATACCTGAAGCAAACTATCTTCAGATCCCGAGTCCCGTCACAGACGGTCGTAAGAGTTATGT
Source organism: Triticum aestivum (assembly GCF_018294505.1). Lineage (NCBI taxonomy): Eukaryota > Viridiplantae > Streptophyta > Magnoliopsida > Poales > Poaceae > Triticum > Triticum aestivum. The sequence goes on along the minus strand of NC_057795.1, from coordinate 57,985,147 downwards.
AAACACCTGGTTCATACTGCTCGGTCCACTCAACTTGTACTTGGTTCCTAGAAATTGATATTGTTCCTCGAGGTTTGTAGCCGTTCTTAGCATTTTGAAGGGACCTAGCATCTGTGCTGACATTATCATTAGCTCTGCTACTTGCAGACAGCATCTCATCACTATTGATGTGGGCTCTTCGATGAGGATGATCCGATCTGTGAGGACTAGTAATTCTAAGGCTGTGGGTGCTGCCATTCACTATTTTCACTAATACTGCCTAGTAATTTGTTTTGATTTGAGATTCCTCCACTTTCGGACTAGGTGCATTGAGCAACTCATTCCTTGCTTGGTGAATTTTTACATTCATGCTAGAGTAAGTAGCAACATGTGCCTCAATACCGTTCTGGAGCATGTACATGTTTTGCTTCATTGAAACCATAAGCTCCATGTTCTGGTGGTAATCTCTCAGCCATGTCCTTCAGCTACATAAATCGAAGGAAGCACTCAATAATGCATATTTAACAATTATTTCTGGTGAAAAGAGGTACCCTGTTCTGTTTGAAAGAAAGAGAGATGATAGATCTGAGATGTAGAAACAGCAGGAAGCTCACATTTGGATGAGGGTGCTTACCTCCTTTCTTTTGTGTTTATGTCCACAAATGCAGTTTTTCAAAAGGAAAGGAATTTGATCACTTTATTTTCTTGCATGAACTATCACAAGGCATTTTGAGGATGCATTCACCTAAAAAGTACATCCAATACTCTGGCAGAGCAGGTCGTGAGGACCCTGTCTCCTTGCCAGGTTATCAGTCGTCAAGCACTTCCCTCCCAAGAGGATCCAAGCAAACACCTTGTCTCTTGGGGCTGACTTCGCACTCCAGATAAGGGACTTGTCATTGGTTGGAATTGCATCATGTAAGAAGACACCGCCGAGTACTCTCCCGAGGTCATCCACTTCCACCTGATGCGGTACGGCAGGCCCTCTGTGAAGTTGATGCTCTTTGTCACCTCCCACATCTCGCAGAGCTCGTACGGTAGCACCGGAGGTGGGTTGGCCTTGGCGTAACACAACCACTTGGTCGCTGGTGATCGCATCCCTAATGGAAAGACGATGATAGGTGGGAACCCGATGAACGAGTTCACGCCCGAGGGTGTCCCGATCTTCACGTCATAGGATCGAATCGAAAGGGATAACTAGCTGCAAGCAGCAGGGATAACTAACTTTATACCTGCCAAGGTTGGATGCAACCCGTACGCTGGGGATGGCTGACCGAAGCTACAAGAACTCCAACCCGCTGTCCAAACAATCACAGAACCACAAACCGGGACTAACACACACAAAACGGCTGGAACTGTAGAGCACGAATTAGGGGGAACCATAGGCTCCTTCTCGCGAATCCGGATGAATTCACAAGAGCAAAGGTAGTAAGGATCTCTCTAGCAGTCTTGCTGCATAAGCTTGTAGCTGAATGGTTTGACAAAAGGTTTTCTAAGAGGATGGGGGAGATGGGGTTTTATAGCGGGAACAACCCTCCTTAGCTAGGTGTGAAAATGGTTTCAAAAGTAAGCAGGTTTTCATGGCTTTCTTGGGAGAATAAGCAGTCAACTTTGGGAGTTGTTGGAGAGCTCCTCGAAAATTCGTGAAGCCCTGACAGCCTGGACACCTTCCACGAGAATGACTAGTACTTTTGACTCACAACTCCAAATTATGTGAGGTTTTTTGCATTGGAAAGATAATTTGATGTATCTTCTGTTGACATATACCTATGGCCCCGTCTCTGCACCACATGGGTGCGGCAGAACAAAACATCAGAGGTAAAAACTGACGGCATCAACTTCACTTGAAACTTGTTTTCTCCAAACTTGTTCCTCCAATCGATTGCTTCAAGAGCTCATAGGTTGTTGGATTTATTCCATGTGATACCTAAGTTCAACCAACAACAATGGGAATGAAAGCATAGTTGTGTCATCAAGGTTACTAGGTAAACTTAAGTTAGCATTCACCTGGTCATGTGCTTGCTTGATTCGGCTTAGCAATTCCTTCCAACTAAATTGTAGACTTTTCTGAAATGTCATGTATGATATTCCCATGTGCTCATCAGACGACGACCATTGTAGTGACCGAAAAGGTTTGGCCACCTGTCCGCCGGCCGACATCCCTGAGCCCAGTGGAATGTCCAAAAGTTTGCTTTGTGCCCATCTCCAGTTGTGATCTCCATGGCAGTCTGAAAGACGCATTTCGCCGTCGGTCACTGGCCATGATCAGTTCATGCCAGGGGAGAGCGTCATCAGCCCATTTGCTCCACTGCCGTCTATCCTTTAGTGCACCGCCTTGCAATTGAACGTCATGGATTCCGAGGCTACCAAGTTCCAGGGGCCGACAAACCTCCTTCCAATGAACCAGGCATCTTCTCGCCGATGTCGTCCCGTCTGCTGCCCAGAGGAATGAAGGAAATATGCCCTAGAGGCAATAATGAAGTTTTTATTTTATATTTCCTTATATCATGATACGTGTTTATTATTCATGCTAGAATTGTATTAACCGGAAACTTGATACGTGTGTGGATACATAGACAAAACACTGTGTCCCTAGTAAGGCTCTACTAGACTAGCTCATTAACCAACAATGGTTAAGTTTCCAAATCATAGACATGTGTTGTCATTTGATGAACGGGATCACATCATTAGGAGAATGATATGATGGACAAGACCCATCCATTAGCATACCATATTGATCGTTCAGTTTTATTGATATTGCTTTCTTCATGTCAAATACATATTCCTTCGATTATGAGATTATGCAACTCCCGGATACCGTAGGAATGCCTTGTGTGCTATCAAACGTCACAACATAATTGGGTGATTATAAAGATGCTCTACAGGTATCTCCGAAGGTGTTTGTTGGGTTGGCATAGATCGAGGTTAGGATTTGTCACTCCAAATATCGGAGAGGTATCTATGGGTCCTTGAAGGAAATATGCCCTAGAGGCAATAATAAAGTTATTATTTATTTCCTCATATCATGATAAATGTTTATTATTCATGCTAGAATTGTATTAACCGGAAACATGATACATGTGTGAATACATAGACAAACATATAGTCACTAGTATGCCTCTACTTGACTAGCTCATTAATCAAAGATGGTCATGTTTCCTGACCATAGGCATGTGTTGTCATTTGATTAATGGGATCACATCATTAGGAGAATAATGTGATTGACATGACCCATTCCGTTAACTTAGCACTTGATCGTTTAGTATACTGCTATTGCTTTCTTCATGACTTATACAAAGTTCCTACAACTATGAGATTGTGCAACTCCCGTTTACCGGAAGAACACTTTGTGTGCTACCAAATGTCACAACGTAACTGGGTGATTATAAAGGTGCTCTACAGGTGTTTCCGAAGGTACATGTTGGGTTGGCATAATTCAAGATTAGGATTTGTCACTCCGATTGTCGGAGAGCTATCTCTGGGCCCTCTCGGTAATACTTATCACCTAAGCCTTGCAAGCATGTGACTAATGAGTTAGTTATGAGATGATGTATTACGGAACGAGTAAAGAGACTTGCCGGTAACGAGATTGAACTAGGTATTGGATACCGACGATCAAATCTCGGGCAAGTAACATACCGATGACAAAGGGAACAACGTATGTTGTTATGCGGTTTGACCGATAAAGATCTTCGTAGAATATGTAGGAACCAATATGGGCATCCAGGTCCCGCTATTGGTTATTGACCGAGAATGGTTCTAGGTCATGTCTACATAGTTCTCGAACCCGTAGGGTCCGCACGCTTAACATTTCGATGACAGTTTTATTATGATTTTATAAGTTTTGATGTACCGAAGTTTGTTCAGAGTCCCGGATGTGATCACGGACATGACGAGGAGTCTCGAAATGGTCGAGACATAAAGATTGATATATTGAAAGCCTATGTTTGGACATCGGAATGGTTCCGGGTGAAATCGGGATTTTACCGGAACACC
>NC_057795.1:57974045-57980845 GCF_018294505.1 Triticum aestivum | reverse complement strand
CTTTCCCCTCCCCCTTTCCTTCTCACCCAAGGCAAGAGGGGGGAGTCCTACTCCCGGTGGGAGTAGGACTCCTCCAGGCGCACCCCTAGGGGGCCGGCCGCACCTCCCCCCCTCCCTCCTTTATATACGGGGGCAGGGGGCACCCCATAGACACACAAATTGATCTACGGATCGTTCCATAGCCGTGTGCGGTGCCCCCCTCCACCATATTCCACCTCGGTCATATCGTCGCGAAGCTTAGGCGAAGCCCTGCGCCGGTAGAGCATCAACATCGTCACCACGCCGTCGTGCTGACGGAACTCATCTCCGGAGCTCGGCTGGATCGGAGGACGGAGATCGTCATCGAGCTGAACGTGTGCTGAACTCGAAGGCTCCATACGTTCGGTGCTTGGATCGGTCGGATCGTGAAGACGTACGACTACATCAACCGCATTGTGATAACGCTTCCGCTTACGGTCTACGAGGGTACGTGGACATACACTCTCCCCTCTCGTTGCTATGCCATCACCATGATCTTGCGTGTGCGTAGGAATTTTTTTGAAATTACTACGTTCCCGAACAGTGGCATCCGAGCCTAGGTTTTATGCGTTGATGATATATGCACGAGTAGAACACAAGTGAGTTGTGGGCGATACAAGTCATACTGCTTACCAGCATGTCATACTTTGGTTCGGCGCTATTGTGAGATGAAGCGGCCCGGACCGACATTACGCGTACGCTTACGCGAGACTGGTTTCACCGTTACGAGCACTCGTGCTTAAAGGTGGCTGGCGGGTGTCTGTCTCTCTCACTTTAGCTGAATCGAGTGTGGCTACGCCCGGTCCTTGCGAAGGTTAAAACAGCACCAACTTGACAAACTATCGTTGTGGTTTTGATGCGTAGGTAAGAACGGTTCTTGCTAAGCCCGTAGCAGCCACATAAAATTTGCAACAACAAAGTAGAGGACGTCTAACTTGTTTTTGCAGGGCATGTTGTGATGTGATATGGTCAAGACGTGATGCTATATTTTATTGTATGAGATGATCATGTTTTGTAACCGAAGTTATCGGCAACTGGCAGGAGCCATATGGTTGTCGCTTTATTGTATGAAATGCAAACCCCCTGTAATTGCTTTACTTTATCACTAAGCGGTAGCGATAGTCGTAGAAGCAATAGATGGCGTAAACGACAACGATGCTACGATGGAGATCAAGGTGTCGCGCCGGTGACGATGGTGATCACAACGGTGCTTCGGAGATGGAGATCACAAGCACAAGATGATGATGGCCATATCATATCACTTATATTGATTGCATGTGATGTTTATCCTTTATGCATCTTATCTTGCTTTGATTGACGGTAGCATTTTAAGATGATCTCTCACTAAAATTATCAAGTAGTGTTCTCCCTGAGTATGCACCGTTGCCAAAGTTCGTCGTGCCGAGACACCACGTGATGATCGGGTGTGATAAGCTCTACGTCCATCTACAATGGGTGCAACCCAGTTTTGCACATGCAGAATACTCAGGTTAAACTTGACGAGCCTAGCATATGCAGATATGGCCTCGGAACACGGAGACCGAAAGGTCGAGCGTGAGTCATATAGTAGATATGATCAACATAGTGATGTTCACCATTGAAAACTACTCCATCTCACGTGATGATCGGATATGGTTTAGTTGATTTGGATCACGTGATCACTTAGATGACCAGAGAGATATCTGTCTAAGTGGGAGTTCTTAAGTAATATGAACTTAAATTTATCATGAACTTAGTACCTGATAGTATTTTGCTTGTCTATGTTTGTTTGTAGATAGATGGCTCGTGTTGTTGATCCGTTGAATTTTAATGCGTTCCTTGAGAAAGCTAAGTTGAAAGATGATGGTAGCAATTACACGGACTGGGTCCGTAACCTGAGGATTATCCTCATTGCTGCACAGAAGAGTTACGTCCTAGAAGCACCGCTGGGTGCCAGGCCTGCTGCTGATGCAACTGTCGACGTTAAGAACGTCTGGCAGAGCAAAGCTGATGACTACTCTATAGTTCAGTGTGCCATGCTTTACGGCTTAGAACCGGGTCTTCAACGACGTTTTGAACGTCATGGAGCATATGAGATGTTCCAGGAGTTGAAGTTAATATTTCAAGCAAATGCCCGGATTGAGAGATATGAAGTCTCCAATAAGTTCTATAGCTGCAAGATGGAGGAGAATAGTTCTGTCAGTGAACACATACTCAGAATGTCTGGGTATAATAATCACTTGATTCAACTGGGAGTTAATCTTCCTAATAATAGTTTCATTGACAGAATTCTCCAATCACTGCCACCAAGCTACAAGAGCTTCGTGATGAACTATAATATGCAAGGGATGAACAAGACTATTCCCGAGCTCTTCGCGATGCTGAAAGCCGCGGAGGTAGAAATTAAGAAGGAGCATCAAGTGTTGATGGTCAACAAGACCACTAGTTTCAAGAAAAAGGGCAAAGGGAAGAAGAAGGGGAACTTCAAAAAGAACGGCAAGCAAGTTGCTGCTCAAGAGAAGAAACCCAAGTCTGGACCTGAGCCTGAAACTGAGTGCTTCTACTGCAAGCAGACTGGTCACTGGAAGCGGAACTGCCCCAAGTATTTGGCGGATAAGAAGGATGGCAAAGTGAACAAAGGTATATGTGATATACATGTTATTGATGTGTACCTAACTAGAGCTCATAGTAGCACCTGGGTATTTGATACTGGTTCTATTGCTAATATTTGCAACTCGAAACAGGGACTACGGAATAAGCGAGCACTAGCCAAGGACGAGGTGACGATGCGCGTGGGAAACGGTTCCAAAGTCGATGTGATCGCGGTCGGCACGCTACCTCTACATCTACCTTCGGGATTAGTTTTAGACCTGAATAATTGTTATTTGCTGCCAGCGTTGAGCATGAACATTATATCTGGATCTTGTTTGATGCGAGACGGTTATTCATTTAAATCAGAGAATAATGGTTGTTCTATTTATATGAGCAATATCTTTTATGGTCATGCACCCTTGAAGAGTGGTCTATTTTTATTGAATCTCGATAGTAGTGATACACATATTCATAATGTTGAAGCCAAAAGATGCAGAGTTGATAATGATAGTGCAACTTACTTGTGGCACTGTCGTTTAGGTCATATCGGTGTAAAACGCATGAAGAAACTCCATACTGATGGACTTCTGGAATCACTTGATTATGAATCACTTGGTACTTGCGAACCGTGCCTCATGGGCAAGATGACTAAAACACCGTTCTCCGGAACTATGGAGAGAGCAACAGATTTGTTGGAAATCATACATACAGATGTATGTGGACCGATGAATGTTGAGGCTCGTGGCGGATATCATTATTTTCTCACCTTCACAGATGATTTGAGCAGATATGGGTATATCTACTTAATGAAGCACAAGTCTGAAACATTTGAAAAGTTCAAAGAATTTCAGAGTGAAGTGGAAAATCATCGTAACAAGAAAATAAAGTTTCTACGATCTGATCGTGGAGGAGAATATTTGAGTTACGAGTTTGGTTTACATTTGAAACAATGCGGAATAGTTTCGCAACTCACGCCACCTGGAACACCACAACGAAATGGTGTGTCCGAACGTCGTAATCGTACTTTACTTGATATGGTGCGATCTATGATGTCTCTTACCGATTTACCGCTATCGTTTTGGGGTTATGCTTTAGAGACGGCCGCATTCACATTAAATAGGGCACCATCAAAATCCGTTGAGACGACGCCTTATGAACTGTGGTTTGGCAAGAAACCAAAGTTGTCGTTTCTTAAAGTTTGGGGCTGCGATGCTTATGTGAAGAAACTTCAACCAGATAAGCTCGAACCCAAATCGGAGAAATGTGTCTTCATAGGATACCCAAAAGAGACTGTTGGGTACACCTTCTATCACAGATCCGAAGGCAAAACATTCGTTGCTAAGAATGGATCCTTTCTAGAGAAGGAGTTTCTCTCGGAAGAAGTGAGTGGGAGGAAAGTAGAACTTGATGAGATAACTATATCTACTCCCTTATTGGAAGGTAGTTCATCACGAGAACTGGTTCCTGTGACGACTACACCAATTAGTGAGGAAGCTAATGATACTGATCATGAAACTTCAAATCAAGTTTCTGCAGAACCTCGTAGGTCCACCAGAGTAAGATCCGCACCAGAGTGGTACGGTAATCCTATTCTGGAAGTCATGTTACTTGACCATGATGAACCTACGAACTATGAGGAAGCGATGATGAGCCCAGATTCCGCAAAATGGCTAGAGTCCATGAAATCTGAGATAGGATCCATGTATGAAAACAAAGTATGGACTTTGGTTGACTTGCCTGATGATCGGCAAGCCATTGAGAATAAATGGATCTTTAAAAAGAAGACTGACGCTGATGGTAATGTTACTGTATATAAAGCTCGACTTGTTACGAAAGGTTTTCGACAAGTTCAAGGGGTTGACTATGATGAGACTTTCTCACCCGTAGCGATGCTTAAGTCTGTCCGAATCATGTTGGCTATTGCTGCATTTCATGATTATGAAATTTGGCAAATGGATGTCAAGACTGCATTCTTGAATGGATTTCTAGAAGAAGAGTTGTATATGATGCAGCCGGAAGGTTTTGTTGATCCAAAAGGTGCTGACAAAGTATGCAAACTCCAGCGTTCCATTTATGGACTGGTGCAAGCATCTCGGAGTTGGAATAAACGCTTTGATAGTGTGATCAAAGCATATGGTTTTATACAGACTTTTGGAGAACCCTGTATTTACAAGAAAGTGAGTGGGAGCTCTGTAGCATTTCTAGTTTTATATGTTGATGACATATTATTAATTGGAAATGATATAGAATTTCTAGATAGCATAAAGGGATACTTGAATAAAAGTTTTTCAATGAAAGACCTCGGTGAAGCTGCTTACATATTGGGCATCAAGATCTATAGAGATAGATCAAGATGCTTAATAGGACTTTCACAAAGCACATACCTTGACAAAATTTTGAAAAAGTTCAAAATGGATCAGGCAAAGAAAGGATTCTTGCCTGTGCTACAAGGTGTGAAGTTGAGTCAAACTCAATGCCCGACCACAGCAGAAGATAGAGAGAAAAATGAAAAATGTTCCCTATGCTTCAGCCATAGGCTCTATCATGTATGCAATGCTGTGTACCAGACCTGACGTATGCTTAGCAATAAGCTTGGCAAGGAGGTACCAAAGTAATCCAGGAGTGGATCACTGGACAGCGGTCAAGAACATCCTGAAATACCTGAAAAGGACTAAGGATATGTTTCTCGTATATGGAGGTGACAAAGAGCTAGTCGTAAATGGTTATGTCGATGCAAGCTTTGACACTGATCCGGACGATTCTAAATCGCAAAACGGATACATGTTTATATTAAACGGTGGAGCTGTAAGTTGGTGCAGTTCTAAACAAAGCGTCGTGGTGGGATCTACATGTGAAGCAGAATACATAGCTGCTTCTGAAGCAGCGAATGAAGGAGTCTGGATGAAGGAGTTCATTTCCGATCTAGGTGTCATACCTAGTGCATCGGGACCAATGAAGATCTTCTGTGACAATACTAGTGCAATTGCCTTGGCAAAGGAATCCAGATTTCACAAGAGGACCAAGCACATCAAGAGACGCTTCAATTCCATTCGGGACCAAGTCCAAGTGGGAGACATAGAGATTTGCAAGATACATACGGATCTGAATGTTGCAGACCCGTTAACTAAGCCTCTCTCACGAGCAAAACATGATCAGCACCAAGACTCCATGGGTGTTAGAATCATTACTATGTAATCTAGATTATTGACTCTAGTGCAAGTGGGAGACTGAAGGAAATATGCCCTAGAGGCAATAATAAAGTTATTATTTATTTCCTCATATCATGATAAATGTTTATTATTCATGCTAGAATTGTATTAACCGGAAACATGATACATGTGTGAATACATAGACAAACATATAGTCACTAGTATGCCTCTACTTGACTAGCTCATTAATCAAAGATAGTCATGTTTCCTGACCATAGGCATGTGTTGTCATTCGATTAATGGGATCACATCATTAGGAGAATAATGTGATTGACATGACCCATTCCGTTAGCCTAGCACTTGATCGTTTAGTATACTGCTATTGCTTTCTTCATGACTTATACAAAGTTCCTACAACTATGAGATTGTGCAACTCCCGTTTACCGGAAGAACACTTTGTGTGCTACCAAACGTCACAACGTAACTGGGTGATTATAAAGGTGCTCTACAGGTGTTTCCGAAGGTACATGTTGGGTTGGCATAATTCGAGATTAGGATTTGTCACTCCGATTGTCGGAGAGGTATCTCTGGGCCCTCTCGGTAATACTTATCACCTAAGCCTTGCAAGCATGTGACTAATGAGTTAGTTATGAGATGATGTATTACGGAACGAGTAAAGAGACTTGCCGGTAACGAGATTGAACTAGGTATTGGATACCGACGATCAAATCTCGGGCAAGTAACATACCGATGACAAAGGGAACAACGTATGTTGTTATGCGGTTTGACCGATAAAGATCTTCGTAGAATATGTAGGAACCAATATGGGCATCCAGGTCCCGCTATTGGTTATTGACCGAGAATGGTTCTAGGTCATGTCTACATAGTTCTCGAACCCGTAGGGTCCACACGCTTAACGTTTTGATGATAGTTTTATTATGAGTTTATAAGTTTTGATGTACCGAAGTTTGTTCGGAGTCCCGGATGTGATCACGGACATTATGAGGAGTCTCGAAATGGTCGAGACATAAAGATTGATATATTGGAAGCCTGTGTTTGGAC
>NC_057795.1:57946664-57973865 GCF_018294505.1 Triticum aestivum | reverse complement strand
AGTGGGCCAAGAGGGAGAAGAGGAGGGCCGGCCAGGGCAGGCCGCGTGCGCCGTCCCCCCTAGTCCGAATAGGACAAGGAAGGGGGGGCGGCGCCCCCCTTTCCTCTTTCCCCTCCCCCTTTCCTTCTCCACCAAGGCAAGAGGGGGGAGTCCTACTCCCGGTGGGAGTAGGACTCCTCCAGGCGCACCCCTAGGGGGCTGGCCGCACCTCCCCCCTCCCTCCTTTATATACGGGGGCAGGGGGCACCCCATAGACACACAAATTGATCTACGGATCATTCGTTAGCCGTGTGCGGTGCCCCCCTCCACCATATTCCACCTCGGTCATATCGTCGCGAAGCTTAGGCGAAGCCCTGCGCCGGTAGAGCATCAACATCATCACCACGTCGTCGTGCTGATGGAACTCATCTCCTGAGCTCGGCTGGATTGGAGGCCGGAGATCGTCATCGAGCTGAACGTGTGCTGAACTCGGAGGCTCCGTACATTCGGTGCTTGGATCGGTCGGATCGTGAAGACGTACGACTACATCAACTGCATTGTGATAATGCTTCCGCTTACGGTCTACGAGGGTATGTGGACATACACTCTCCCCTCTCGTTGCTATGCCATCACCATGATCTTGCGTGTGCGTAGGAAATTTTTTGAAATTACTACGTTCCCCAACAGTCCTCTCGGTAATACACATCATAAGAAGCCTTGCCAGCAAAGTGACTAATGAGTTAGTTGTAGGATGATGTATTATGGAACGAGTAAAAAGACTTGCCGGTAACAAGATTGAACTAGGTATGAAGATACAGACGATCAAATCTCGAGCAAGTAACATACCGATGGACAAAGGGAATTATGTATGTTGTCATAACAGTTCGACCGATAAAGATCTTCGTCGAATATGTAGGAGACAATATGAGAATCCAGGTTCCCCTATTACTTATTAACCGGAGAGGTATCTCGGTCATGTCTACATAGTTCTCGAATCCGTAGGGTCTGCACGCTTAACGTTCGATGACGATATAGTATTATATGAGTTATGTGATTTGGTGACAAAATGTTGTTCAGAGTCTCGGATGAGATCACGGACATGACGAGGAGTCTCGAAATGATCGAGAGGTAAATATTTATATATAGTATGATGGTATTCGGACACTGGAAGTGTTCCGGAGGATACCGGGTACATATAGGGTCACCGGAAGGGGTTCCGGACACCCCCGGCAAAGATATGGGCTTAATTGGCGAAGGGAGGGACAGACCAGCCCACAAGGGGCTGGTGCGCCCCTCCACAAGGCTGGCCAGCCGGGAGAGGAAAGGGGGGGCACCTCCCCCTTCCTTCCCTCGGCGCCTATACAAGGAAGGGGGGGGGGGCGAACCAGGGCAGGAGCTCAAGTGGGATTCGGCCCCACTTGGGGTGCCCCTTGCCCTCTCCCTAGTACCGGGTGTAGCTACACCCATTTCTTATATACTACCATGTGGTAGTATATACTCTACTTTATTATTTTTATTATGTTCATATACTATATCTAAGATACTCCAAAGTGAGTTATATGAAAAAATTGCAAGTGAGCTCATAGTTTTATTGTATTTGTGAAATACGTATGAGGAGGGGGCCGCCTAGCATACACAATATCAATTGTTAGCCGTGTGTGGCGCACCCCTCCGTTGTTTACGCTTCTGGTCGTATCTTCGTAGTACTGAGGTGAAGCCCTGCGCGAATCACTTCACCATCACCGTCACCACGCCATCGTGCTGATGGAACTCATCTACTACCTCGGCAACTAGCTGGATTAAGAAGGCGAAGGACGTCACCGAGTTGAACGTGTGCAGAACTCGAAGGTGTCGTAAGTTCGGTACTCGATCGGTGGATCGCGAAGAAAGTTCGACTACATCAACCGCATTGTGAAACACTTCCACTTACGGTCTAAGAGGGGATGTAGACACACTCTCCCCCTCGTTGCTATGCATCTCCTAGATAGATCTTGCGTGAGCGTAGATTCTTTTTTGAAATTGCATGCTACGTTTCCCAACAGTGGCATCCGAGCCAGGTCTATGTGTAGATGATATGTACGAGTAGAATACAAAGAGTTGTGGGAGGTGATAGCCATACTTCTTACCACCAACATCTTATTTTGATTCGGTGGTATTGTGGGATGAAGCACCCGGACTAACCTTACATGTCCACGTACATGAGACCGGTTCCATCGACAGACATGCAACTAGTTTTGCATAAAGGTGGCTGGCGGGTGTCTGTTTCTCCTACTTTAGTTGAATCGAATTTTACTGTGGCCGGTCCTTGAAGAAGGTTAAAACAACAAACTTGACGAATCACCGTTGTGGTTCTTGCCGTAGGTAACAATGGTTCTTGCTAGAAACTCGTAGCAGCCACGTAAAACTTGCAACAACAAAGTAGATGACGTCTAACTTGTTTTTGCTAGGTATGTTGTGATGTGATATGGTCAAAACATGATGCGATATACGTTATTGTATGAGATGATCATGTCTTGTAAGATATCTGGCAATCAGCAGGAGCCGTATGGTTCTCTCTTTATTATATGAAATGCAAACGCCATGTAATTGCTTTACTTTATTGCTATGAGTTAGCAATTGTTGTAGAAGCAATAGTCGGCGAGACGACCGCGACGCTATGATGGAGATCAAGGTGTCGAGCCAATGACGATGGAGATCATGACGATGCTTTGGAGATGCAGATCAAAAGCACAAGATGATGGCCATATCATGTCACATATTTTGAGTGCATGTGATGTTTATCTTTTATGCATCTTATTTTGATTAGTATGGTGGTAGCATTATAAGATGATCCCTTCACTAAATTTTAAGGTATAAGTGTTCTCCCTGAGTATGCACCATTGCGACAGTTTGTCGTGTTGAGACACCACGTGATGACGGGTGTGAGAGACTCTATGTTCACATACAACGGGTGCAAGGCAGTTTTGCACATGCGGAATACTTGGGTTAAACTTGACGAGCCTAGCATGTACAGACATGGCCTCGGAACACTGGAGACCGAAAGATCAAATGTGAATCATATAGTAGATATGGTTAACATAGAGATGTTCACCATTGATGACTACCCCATCTCACGTGATGATCCAACATTGGTTAGTTGATCTGGATCACATATCACTTAGATGACTTGAGGGATGTCTATCTAAATGGGAGTTCTTAAGTAATATGATTAATTGAACTTAATTTATCATGAACTTAGTCCTGATAGATTTTGCATATCTATGTTGTAGATCAATAGCTCGTGTTGTAGCTCCACTATTTTTTGATATGTTCCTAGAGAAAAATAAGTTGAAAGATGTTAGTAGCAATGATGCGGACTGGGTCCGTGATCTGAGGATTATCCTCATTGCCGCACATAAGAATTATGTTCCTGATGCGCCGCTAGGTGACAGAACGATTGCAGGATCAGATGCAGACGTTATGAATGTTTGACAAGCTCGGTATGATGACTACTTGATAGTTTAGTGCGCCATTCTTTATGGCTTAGAACCGGGACTTCAGAAACATTTTGAATGCCACGGAGCATATGAGATGTTCTATGAGCTGAAATTGGTATTTCAGACTCATGCCCATGTCAAGAAGTATGAGACCTCTGACATGTACTTTGCCTACAAGATGGAGGAGAATAGCTCAGCCATTGAGCATGTGCTCAGAATGTCTGGGTACTACAATCACTTGAATCAAGTGGGAGTTAATCTTCCAGATAAGATAGTGATTGCCAGAGTTCTCTAGTCACTATCACCAAGCTACTAGAACTTCATGATGAACTATAATGTGCAAGGGATAACGGAAAAGATTCCCGATCTCTTCGTGATGCTGAAATCGGTGAAGGTAGAAATCAAGAAAGAGCATCAAGTGTTGATGGTTAAAAAGACCACTAGTTTCAAGAAAAAAGGGTAAAGGAAAAGAAAGGGAATTCTAGAAGAATGACAAGCAAGTTGCCACTCTCGTGAAGAAGCCCAAAGCTAGACCTAAGCCTAAAACTGAGTGCTTCTACTGCAAAGGGAATGGTCACTAGAAGCGGAACTACCCCAAATACTTGGTGATAAGAAGGATGGCAAAGTGAACAAAGGTATATTTGATATACATGTTATTGATGTGTACTTTACTAGTGTTCAGAGTAACCCCAGGGTATTTGATACTGGTTCAGTTGCTAAGATTAGTAACTCAAAACAGGAGTTGCAAAATGAACAGAGACTAGTTAAGGGCGAGGTGATGATGTGTCTTGGAAGTGATTCCAAGGTTGATAAGGTCACCATCGCACACTCCCTCTACCTTTGGGATTAGTGTTGGACCTAAATAAATGTTATTTGGTGTTTGCGTTGAGCATGAATATGATTGGATCATGTTTATTGCGATACAATTATTCATTTAAGTCGGAGAATAATTGTTGCTCTGTTTACATGAATAAAACCTTCTATGGTCATACACCCAATGTAAATGGTTTATTGAATCTCTATGGTAGTGATACACATATTCATAATATTGATGCCAAAAGATGCAAAGTTGATAATGATAGTGCAACATATTTGTGGCACGGCCATTTAGGTCATACTGGTTTAAAGCGCTGAAGAAACTCCATACGGATGGACCTTTGGAATCACTTGATTATGAATCATTTGTACTTGCGAACCATGTCTCATGGGCAAGATGACTAAAACCCCATTCTCTGGAACAATGGAGCGAGCCAATGACTTATTGGAAATAATACATACCGATGTATGCAGTCCGATGAGTGTTGAGGCTCACGGCGGGTATCGTTATTTTCTGACCTTCACAGATGATTTGAGCAGATATGGGTATATCTACGTAATGAAACACATGTCTGAAACATTTAAAAAGTTCATAGAATTTCAGAGTGAAGTGGAGAATCATCGTAACAAGAAAATGAAGTTCCTATGATCTGATCATGAGGCGAATATTTGAGTTACGAGTTTGGCCTTCATTTAGAACAAATGTTGAATAGTTTCAGAACTGACGCCACCTGGAACACCACGGCGTAATGGTGTGTCCGAACGTTGTAACTGTACTTTATTAGATAGGGTGTGATCTATGATGTCTCTTAGCAATTTACCACTATCGTTTTGTGGTTATGCATTAGAGACAGCTGCATTCACGTTAAATAGGGCACCGTTTAAATCCGTTGAGACGACACCGTATGAACTATGGTTTTGCAAGAAACCTCAGCTGTCGTTTCTTAAAGTTTGGGGTTGCGACACTTATGTTAAAAGGCTTCAGCCTGATAAGCTCGAACCCAAATCGGAGAAGTGCATCTTCATAGGATACCCTAAGGAAACAATTGGGTACACCTTCTACCACAGATCCGAAGGCAAGATCTTTGTTGCCGAGAATGGAACCTTTCTAGAGGAGTTTCTCTCAAAAGAAGTAAGTGGGAGGAAAGTAGAACTTGATGAGGTAATTGTACCTTCTCTCGAATTGGAAAGTAGCACATCAGTGAAATCCGTTCTCGTGATGACTACACCAACTAGAGAGGAAGCTAATGATGATGATCATAAAACTTCAGATCAATTTACTACCGGACCTCATAGGTCGAACAGAGCACGTTCCGCACCAGAGTGGTAAGGTTATCCTGTCCTGGAAGTCATGTTATTAGACCATGGCAAACCTACGAAATATGAAGAAGCTATGATGAACCCAGATTCCGACAGATGGCTTGAGGCCATGAAATCTGAGATAGGATCCATGTATGAGAACAAAGTGTGGACTTTGGTGGACTTGCCAAATGATCGGCAAGCCATTGAGAATAAATGGATCTTCAAGAGGAAGACAGACGCTGATGGTAGTGTTACTACCTACAAACCTCGACTTATTACAAAAGATTTTCAACAAGTTCAAGGTGTTGACTATGATGAGATTTTCTCACTCGTAGCGATGCTTAAGTCTGTCCAAATCATGTTAGCAATTGCCGCATTTTGTGAAATCTGGCAAATGGATGTCAAAACTCCGTTCCTTAATGGATTTCTTAAAGAAGAGTTGTATATGATGCAACCAAAAGGTTTTGTCGATCCTAACGGTACTAAAAAAGGTGTGCAAACTCCAGCGATCCATCTATGGACTGGTGCAAGCATCTCAGAGTTGGAATATACACTTTGATAAGGTGATCAAAGCATATGGTTTTATACAGACTTATGGTGAAGCCTGTATTTACAACAAAGTGAGTGGGATCTCTGTAGCACTTCTGATATTATATGTGGATGACATATTGTTGATCGGAAATGATGTAGAAATTCTGGATAGCATAAAAGGATATTTGAATAAGAATTTTTCAATGAAAGACCTCGGTGAAGCTGCTTATATATTAGGCATCAAGATCTATAGAGATAGATCAAGACGCTTGATGAGACTTTCAATGAGTACATACCTTGACAAGATTTTGAAGGAGTTCAAAATGGATCAGTCAAAGAAGGAGTTCTTGCCTTTATTGTAAGGTGTGAAGTTGAGTAAAGACTGAAAACCCGACCATGGAAGAAGATAAAGAGAGAATGAAAGTCATTCCGTATGCCTCAGTCATAGGTTCTATAAAGTATGCCATGTTGTGTACCAAACCTGTTGTGTATCTTGCCATGAGTTTGGCAAGGGGGTAAAATAGTGATCCATGAATAGATCACTGGACAATGGTCAAAATTATCCTTATTAGTTACCTTAAAGCCGACTAAGGAAATGTTTCTCTGTTATGGAGGTAATAAAGAGTTCATCGTAAAGAGTTACGTCGATGCTAGCTTTGACACTGATCTAGATGACTCTAAGTCTCAATCTAGATACGTATTGAACGTGGGAGCAATTAGCTAGAGTAGCTCCATGCAGAGCATTGTAGACATAGAAATTTGCAAATACATACGGATCTGAATGTGGCAGACCCATTGACTAAACTTCTCTCACAAGCAAAACATGATAACACCTTAGTACTCTTTGGGTGTTAATCACATAGAGATCTGAACTAGATTATTGACTCTAGTAAACCCTTTGGGTGTTGGTCACATGGCGATGTGAACTATGGGTGTTAATCACATAAAGATGTGAACTATTGGTGTTAAATCACATGGCGATGTCAACTAGATTATTAACTCTAGTGCAAGTGGGAGACTGAAGGAAATATGCCCTAGAGGCAATAATAAAGTTGTTATTTATATTTACTTATATCATGATAAATGTTTATTATCCATGCTAGAATTGTATTAACCGGAAACTTGATACATGTGTGGATACATAGACAAAACACCGTGTCCCTAGTAAGGCTCTACTAGACTAGCTCGTTAATCAAAGATGGTTAAGTTTCCTAACCATAGACATGTGTTGTCATTTGATGAACAGGATCAGTTCATTAGGAGAATAATGTGATGGACAAGACCCATCCGTTAGCATAGCATATTGATCGTTCAGTTTTATTGCTATTGCTTTCTTCATGTCAAATACATATTCCTTCGACTATGAGATTATGCAACTCCCGGATACCGGAGGAATGCCTTGTGTGCTATCAAACGTCACAATGTAACTGGGTGATTATAAAGGTGCTCTATAGGTATCTCCAAAGGTGTTTGTTGGGTTGGCATAGATCGAGATTAGGATTTGTCACTCCGAGTCTCAGAGAGGTATCTCTGGGCCCTCTTGGTAATACACATCATAAGAAGCCTTGCAAGCAAAGTGACTAATGAGTTGGTTGCAAGATGATGTATTACGAAACAAGTAAAGAGACTTGCCGGTAACGAGATTGAACTAGGTATGACGATACCGACAATCAAATCTCGGGCAAGTAACATATCGATGGACAAAGGGAATTACGTATGTTGTCATAACGGTTCGACCGATAAAGATCTTCGTAGAATATGTAGGAGCCAATATGAGCATCCATGTTCTACTATTGGTTATTGACCGGAGAGGTGTCTCGGTTATGTCTACATAGTTCTCGAACCATTAGGGTCCGCACGCTTAACGTTCAATGACAATATAGTATTATATGAGTTATGCGATTTGGTGACCGGATGTTGTTGGGAGTCCCGGATGAGATCATAGACATGACGAGAAGTCTCGAAATGATTGATAGGTAAAGATTGATATATAGTACGATGGTATTCAGACACCGGAAGTGTTCCGGAGTGTACCGAGTACATATAGGGTCACCAGAAGGGGTTTCGCGCAGCCCCGGCAAAGATATGGGCTTAATGGGCCAAGGGAGGGACAAACCAGCCCAGAAAGGGTTGGTGCGCCCCTCCACAAGGCCGGTCAGCCCTAGGGAAAGGAAAGGGGGAGGTCAAGTCCCTCCTTCCTTCCCCTCCTCAAGGGAGAAAGGAAGGGGGGCGCCACCTCCCCCTTCCTTCCCCTGGCGCCTATACAAGGAAGGGGGGCCGAACCAGGGCAGGAGCTCAAGTGGGATTCGGCCACACTTGGGGAGCCCCTTGGCCTCTCCCCTCTCCCTCCCACCTATATATATGAGGAGGGGGGGGTGCCTAGCATACACAACATCAATTGTTAGCCGTGTGCGGCGCCCCCCTCCACAGTTTACGCCTCCGGTCATATCTTCGTATTGCTTAGGTGAAACCCTGCGCGGATCACTTCACCATCACCGTCACCACGTCGTCGAGATGACGGAACTCATCTACTACCTCGAAAACTTGCTGGATCAAGAAGGTGAGGGACATCACCGAGCTGAACGTGTGTAGAACTCGGAGGTGCCATACGTTCGGTACTCGATTGGTGGATCGCGAAGAAAGTTTGACTACATCAATCGCATTGTGAAATGCTTCCGCTTATGGTCTACGAGGGTACGGAGACACACTCTCCCCCTTGTTGCTATGCATCTCCTAGATAGATCTTGCATGAGCGTAGAATTTTTTTTGAAATTGCATGCTATGTTTCCTAACAAGGAACCCACGCTATAATCGGCCAACTATCCTAATGAACCTGGCATGTGGCACAATAGCCATCAACCTGTAGATGGTCATGGCTATGAGCATTGTCCAGACAAGAATCTAGGCATCTGTCCTGGCAGCACGATAAGCTTGGCCTTCATATACTCTAGTACGACTACCGCGTTCATTAACAGCCACAATCCACCTCTCATCACACGGTACCAATCTGCCAAGCACAAAAACTGCGCCAAGTACAAGTTAGGTTTCATGGTTTTGAAGGTAATATAACCCCCTGAGCTGGGACCCATGCGTTCCTCACTGCCTTGAAGAGAGCCACATGACTAAAGGATTTTGATGTGTGAACCCTAAAGATCGCAATCCATCTAGTCTCCTTTATAAGATCATCAATCTCCCCTGACAAGTCCAACTCCTCCTGTCCATGTAGATTCAGTCCTTCAAACCTGTCCGTCAAGTTTGTTTGAGTTTCCATTGGATTAGCACTGTCGCCACATCCCGAAGCGCCACCAGCGGCACCGCACTCTTCTCCTCCTCCGACATGCAGGGCTACGTTGAGGACGGCGAAACACAGGGAGTCACGCGTGGGTCGCCTAAGCAGCAATCGGACGTACGTAAGATTTGGTGGGGAAAAGGCGGTAGATCGGGAGCCCTAGCGGTGAGTCGCCAGGTGATAGGTGGAACCCTAGTTGCCTCCCCAAGGGATTGGTTTGCATTTAACACGTTAACAGGCACAACGGGCGCCGCACTCTTCTCCTCCTCCGACATGCAGGGCCACGTAGAGGACGGCGAAACACAGGGGGTCACGCGTTGGTCGCCTGAGTGATTGGGCGTACGTAAGATTTGTTGGGGAAAAGGCGGTAGATCGGGAGCCCTAGCAGTTAGTCGCTAGGTGCTAGGTGGAACCCTAGCTGCGTTCCCAGGGGATTGGTTTGCATTTAACACGTTAACGGCCGCAACGGGCGCCGAATAGGAAACGCCTCTATTTTGCGCGAGAGCTATTGTCGTACGGTTTAAGTCTCGTGTTGAACTCTACACTACGAGGCAGACCCAATAGCGCGAGTAAAAAATCAATCCGCGCGCGAGGAATTAATCCTACGACCTCCTGGGTGACCGACGACATCGCTAACCACTGCGCTAGGCTCAAGTTCACGTACAATAGGTAAGGAATGACCTATTAGAAGGGAAAGAGTCAAGTTTTACATATTTTCCTTCTTTTTTCTCTTTGATTTTTCTTTCTTTCTTGGTTTTCAAAGCTTTTTTCGTTTTCTTTTTCATGTTTTCATTTTTCATTTTATTCCCTCGTTTTTTATTTCCTTTTTTCTTCTCCATTTTTTATTTGGGTTTCTTTTTTCTTCTCCATTTTTTGTTTGGTTTTCATTTTTTTGTTTCTTTTTGTTTTTCATTCTACATTCTTATATAGATGATCACTATTTTTTCAAATACCTATTCAACACTTTTCAAATACTTGGCCAACCTTTTTCAAACACTTATTCAATATTTTTTGAATAGTTGTTCAACATTTTTTGAATGCTTGATTAACATTTTTCAAATACTTGTTCAACATTTTTCAAATACATGTTCAACATTTTTTGAACACTTGATTAACATTTTTCAAATACTTGTTCAACATTTATTCAAATACTTGTCCAACATTATTCAAAATGCTTGTTCAACATTTTTCAAAAGGGATATTTAAATTAGTGCCCCTGGTTCCTTAGTTGTGCTCACTTTTCCCCATGCTCCAAACGTTTGCTCACTTTTCCCCTCTTCCTTAGCTGAAACTCTCACAAATGCTCATAGCGGGCGTTTGCCGTCTTGAACGCCATTGACCGTTAATTGCTGACGAGTGGGGCCGAGTCTTCGTCTGACTGTTGCTTGCTGACAGGTGGGACCACAAGGAGACACATATTGGGCAGCTTGTCTGAATCTGAAACAGATCTAGATAGGCCGCACAGCACCGTGCCGCCCCACCCCCTCCGCCGGTATCGTGCCGCGTCCACCGCAGTTGTTTCCTCCACCCTATGCCCCTATTCCGTTCGTCGGCGACGCCACGTCTCCGCCAGATATAGCCCACCTCCCCATCTGGGATTACAGAGCGATGTTGAGTGAGGACGCCCGGAATGCAGTCGACCGTGGAGAGGATTGGGTCGAATCCGCGGCAGATAATTCATGGGTTAAACCTGGGTAAGCATTGTTTCCTCTCGAATTGATGTTCTAAGTCGTATTGTAGGCCGTATTTGACTTATGTTTGCTTGAATCATTCAAATTTGTGATTGATTTTACCCGGCTAACTGAAGCCTTTGTTTCCTTCAACAAAATAGGATTGATCCCGCGCTGGCTTTCCGGCTGGCGATTAGAATGGAAACTATTGTGATGTGTGGTACTAAACCGCATTTGATTTCATCATTTTTCTATCCCAAAGTGGTAGCAACCGGCATATCTTTCAAAGATTTGCGAGCTGAGCTCAGAAACACCTATCCCTAGAGTGATGTCGATGCTGTTGAACTGAATTACTTCGGCAGTGACGAGCAAAGATTTCTCCCACTAACTTGTGATGATCATATGTCGTTGCTTTTTGCTGGGATTGCTGGCTGCTGATTCGGTCAACTCCAAATCAATGTGTGTCGGTGTCAAAACCGGCGGATCTCGGGTAGGGGTCCCGAACTGTGCGTCTAGGCGGATGGTAACAGGAGACAAGGGACACGATGTTTTTACCCAGGTTCGGGCCCTCTCGATGGAGGTAAAACCCTACTCCTGCTTGATGGATATTGATGATATGGGTAGTACAAGAGTGGATCTACCACGAGATCAAGGAGGCTAAACCCTAGAAGCTAGCCTATGGCATGATTATTGTAATGGTTGTTCGTCCTACGGACTAAAACCCTCCGGTTTATATAGACACCGGGGAGGGCTAGGGTTACACAGAGTCGGTTACAATGGTAGGAGATCTACATATCCGTATCGCCAAGCTTGCCTTCCATGCCAATGAAAGTCCCATCCGGACATGGTACGAAGTCTTCAATCTTGTATCTTCAGTCTTGGAGTCCGGCCGATGACGATAGTCCGGCTATCCGGACACCCCCTAGTCCAGGACTCCCTCAGTAGCCCCTGAACCAGGCTTCAATGACGATGAGTCCGGCGCGCATATTGTTCGGCATTGCAAGGCGGGTTCCTCCTCCGAATAATTCACAGAAGATTGTGAACACCAGGATAGTGTCCGGCTCTGCAAAATAAATTCCACATTCCACCGTAGAGAGAATAATATGAACACAAGTTCCATCTGTTGACGTTTTCCGTGGCATGACGTCACACCACCACCAAGCCTTCACTTGAATCGTTTTTTATTATACCTCCTCAGCGTGTTTAGCGCAGCGGTTTCCTTGGCACGTCTTGTCGAAGTAGAGATGGTGTTCCCCTTATTCCGGGATTCCCATCAATACGGACGTGGGTAACCCAACTGCGCCATTGATGGTGGCGCTTGGGAGATAAGCGAGTTTTACCAGGCCGGTGGGGACGCATAGTCTTCGTCCACCCATATATAAGGGGATAAGGATCCACCTCTTTTACCTACACCTTCTTCCTCCTTTGTTTATCCATCTCCGCGCACTCAAGCTCCAGCGCCCAAGTTCGCACATCTCGTCTCAACCTTCTCCAGCCATGTCCAGAGCGGGAGGCAAGTGGATGGCCTCCTCCGTTACGGAGGGGCACATCGAAAGACTGCGCGGCGCCGGATACCTGTCCGGCGACATCGCGCACCGGCTGCCCGACAAGGGGCAGCTCATCCCCACCCTCAGGCCCCATGAGAGGGTCGTGTTCCTTCCCCACTTCCTCCGCGGACTGGGCTTCCCACTTCATCCCTTCGTCGGGGGGCTCATGTACTACTACGGCCTGGACTTCCACGATCTGGCGCCAAACTTCATCCTCAACATCTCGGCGTTTATCGTCGTGTGCGAGGCCTTCCTCTGCATCCAGCCCCACTTCGGCTTGTGGCTAAAAATCTTCGATGTCAAGCCGAAGGTAGTGAAGGGCGTCCAAGCGGAGTGTGGAGGCGCCATGGTGGGCAAAATGCCCAAGGTCCTCTGGCTCGAGGGTGCCTTTGTGGAAACTATCAAGGGGTGGCAATCGGGGTGGTTCTATATCACCGAGCTGCGTGACCCTAAATGGGCAGCGGCCCCCGAGTTTAGATCTGGCGTCCCCATGCACCTCACCTCCTGGAAAGAGAAGGGCTTGCTATGGGGTAGTTCAGAGGAGCTAACCGGACTCCAGTCCTGTCTCCAGACCCTGGTGAACAAGAAGCTTAAGCTTGTCAATGTGATCCAGGTCATGCTCATCTGCCGGATCCTCCCCTGCCAACAACGGGCTTTCAATCTGTGGGAGCTCAATCCGGCACAGCACCGGTCCCTAAGCGGGCTCTTCGACATGACGTACGAAGCTACCTGGAGGGTGCTGTTCAAGGGTAGGGAAGCCCCCGCATCCGCGACCGAAGATCACGGATTCAGCACCAAGCGCCCGGCCGGCGAGGTAAGCTTTGTCATCCTTTACGGGACACTTATTTATTTCATAGTTTGACTCTATGTGGGATCTAAAACTCCCAATGCCTTTAACAGGACTGGCAGAGGACGTCCGGACAGGTCAACTGTCTGGCTCCCCTCCCCGAAGAACCAGCGGATGCCCGTTTAGCGGGGCTGCTAGTCCCGGCACTTTACGTGGTGCCGGAGAAGAAGGCCACGGGAACCCGAAGGAGTTCCCAGCGCTAGGTGGTATCGGACTCATCGTCCGATGGCTCCGAGGCGGACTCCTCCCCCGAAGGCGAGGAGGAGAAAGAAGACTCCCCCCAGGAGGGGGAGAGAGGAAGAGGAAGGCTTCCCCAACGGGGGAGGCCGAAGGGTCCAAGAGGGGAAGGACCCTTCCTCCGGACAGCTCCGCCAACGCCAACGACGGCGACGAGGAGTGGCCCTCAAGGGCCAAGCCCCTGGCAAGATCATAAGTATCCGGATTCCTGAGTGATTTGTAATTTCTCTTTTGTGCCACGTAGTGTCCTTCTAATGCCGCATACTACCTGTAGCCCGGCCGAGGAGGATCTTCCCGCTTCATCAAGCGGGTCCTTGGCTCCGTCGGATGTGGATTCCATTCTGACCACCTCCACCCCTTGCGATGCTGAGGACGCCGAGGTAGGGTCCCAGGAGGGGACCCACCAGGAGGGGGAGGCTCCGGAGGTGCCACAAGGCAACCTCCTGGACTTCATGCCGGACTCCGTGCCGGAACCCGCAGTGGTTCCGGAGTCCGGCAGGCGGCCCCTTCGTAAGAAGGGCAAGACCGTGACACCGGCAGCCTCCGTCCAACCGGAGGCGCCGGACAACTTGTTGGAGGCGCTCAACGGTGCTTCCATCAAGGAAGAACACCGCACTATCATGAGTGCGGTGATTCAGAAGGTTCAGCTCGCCCAGAGCGGGCTGACCGAAGCCTGCAGCAGCCTTCTAACAGGCTTTGAGGTAAGAAGTTTTAAAATGTTTAATGTAATACCGCATAGACAGTAGCCCCTAATGCTCGGTTCGGTGTTCGGAAAGAAAAGCCGGACTGAGGATCTAAAAAGATATACGCAGGAGTTCGAAAAATTATCTCAATATGGGATTGCAGGCTGCGCTGTTGACCTCTGCCGCACTGACTGCGGAGGTTGGTGCTTTGAAGCAGGACCTCGAGCGGTCCGAGCATGAGCTCAGCCTTGCCAAGAAGCATCTCGAGGACAATGAAGGTGAGTAACACCGCATGACGTTTGTACCTTACAGAAAAGGATTTTGGTTGCAATTGAAATAACAAGGATAACATGGGTACTGCAGGGGCCACGAACGAGGTGGCGACCCTGAAGGAGGCCGTGTCCGCTGCCGAGCGCAATGCGGCTGCGGAACAAGCGGAGCGAGAGAAGAAGGAGGCTCAGGTGGCGGAGGTGCGGCAAGAGCTCCAGGCTCTCATGGAAAAGCATGAGAGTTTGGAGCGCGACTCGAAGACTCGAGAGTCCGAGCTTGCCTCGGCTCTTGAAAGTGCCAAAGCCGCTAAGGCCGAGGCCCATAAGGCCCTCCAGGAGATTGAGGCGGTGAAGAAAATAGCGGCGGGTAAGGCATTTTTCATGCAAAGCAAGCATGTGAATGTAAATTACCTGTTACTTACCCGGATTCGGAGCTCTCCAGGAGCGTTTGCAGATCTTCCTCGCAGCGTATCCGATGCTGCCGCATTCTACCAGGCCGAGGAGGGGAGTTCGACGGAGAAGGTCTTCTGGTCTCAGTATGCTGAGGCCGGACATCCGGTGCCCCCTAGCGACCAGCTGAAGTAGCTAGTTGAGCTCCACAAGGTAGCCGAACAGGCCATGAAGGGCCTCATAGTCCGGCTGTGGCCTGGGGAGGCCATGCCTGGGAGCTACTTCGGCCTCATGCGGCGGGTGGTGGATGCGTGCCCTTGGGTGGAGGTCATCAAGCGATCCGCCTGTATTGCAGGTGCCCGTCGGGCCCTTGCCCGCGCAAAGGTGCACTGGGGCA
Organism: Triticum aestivum; assembly: GCF_018294505.1. Taxonomy (NCBI): domain Eukaryota; kingdom Viridiplantae; phylum Streptophyta; class Magnoliopsida; order Poales; family Poaceae; genus Triticum; species Triticum aestivum. Next base: position 57,958,432 of record NC_057795.1, on the reverse strand, counting down.
GGCTGGATGCTGAGAGGCTTCTGACAGACGCGCCGCCGGCGGGCAAGGATTATCGTACGCCCGAAATGTACTATAAGGGTGTCCTGAAGGGTGCCCGCAAGATTGCGGATGAGTGCCCCCGAGATGTAATTTTTGAGTAAACTCGCAATGTGTTATCCTGTGCGCTGAAAACTTTGTTCATATGCGCTAAGCAACGCTTATTAATTTAAAATATTACCTTCTGTGTGGTCGTTTATCAAATCTGAGAGATGGCAAGTCGTTGGCTTCAGCCCCCAAGCCATGAGTGCTGGGGTGTTCGGGATAAACTTGAGCGCTCTTGTTCCCATTTGTGGTTCCATCTAGGGAGGCGCTCAACACAACGAACGAGGCAACCGGACTTGTAATGCTTGAACACTCTCACTTAGCCATAGAATTCTATAATTTTAAATTTCGGCGAAGCCCCTAGTGTTCGGAAGACTGAATTCGGGGCGCTATCCACGCCTGGGCCGGACATAGCCGGTTCCTCGCTCTAAGCGGCATAAGTCTTTAGGGACTCGAAAAGACCTCTCAAACAGCGACCAGCTCTCGCCTTATCATGACGGTCAGTTTTAGCTTTCTCCACTGAGGCGCTCGCCTAGCTCAACCGGGGCGCAATCGCAGTGGTTCTCCCAGTGCTACCTTAGCCGATAGAACGGAATGTAAGGTACCAAAACATGGGAGCCGGGCAAACCCAACTATTGACCCAAGACATGCTTCGGAGCCGATGCATATAGTGCTATAAGTTCGGGGTGCCGCACTTGTGAAAGTGTTCAGACTTTACACCATAATGCGGGGAACATAAGCCCCTGGTGTATTCGGCCGTACCAGATTGTACGGATGCAAGATGTCATAAATGAACATATATATATAAAGAAAAGGAATGCAATTACAAAGAAAAAATGATGCATTGTTTATTCAAGGAATTCTGCTATGAGTGCAGAACGATGCAAATAGTGCGGTAAGCAAGGGTTTGGACTATTAGACATGTCCCCCTCTAGGGGTAGGCTGCGGAATGGTGTAATAGACAGATTTAATGCTCGTAATGGAGACCACCTGAGTGTTTGTCGTAGCCATTGTTCCTCCCTGGCTGTTGCATTGTGAGTTCGGCAGATCTACTGCCGGACAGGGCCTCTGGTAAACGGAGTCCTGTGGATAAAATAAAAAAGGAAAAGAAAAAGAGTGACACACTTGGGAGCCCTTAGTGTGGTTGAGCCGCACTCTGGGCCTGTCGTGGTCGTGCCCCTCCCCCTATGCCCAAGGTATCTCCGGAGCGTAATGACGTACGCGGAGAGCTTGTCTTGCAATCATGCAAGGGCTGGGGTTGGGGGCCGCATTGCTACGCGTGCTCGGAACGTGCCAGGTGGTCTTGATGTATGTTACTCCGGCGCGTTTAATCATGTCCGGTCTTTTAATGGCCGGACTCGAAAATTGCCTTAAGAGGCTGCTCTGTACTTCTGCCGCGAGAGCCGCTGTGTGTTCCTCCGTTCGGAGGGAGCGTTCAGTGTTTCCGTTGACCGTGATGACTCCACGAGGGCCTGGTATCTTGAGCTTGAGGTATGCATAATGCGGCACCGCGTTGAACTTTGCAAACGCGGTTCGCCCGAGCAGGGCGTGATAGCCACTGCGAAACGGGACTATGTTGAAGATTAACTCCTTGCTTCGGAAATTATCCGGGGATCCGAAGACCACTTCCAGTGTGACCGAGCCTGTACAATTGGCCTCGACACTTGGTATGACGCCTTTGAAGGTCGTCTTTGTAGGTTTAATCCTTGAGGGGTCTATGCCCATCTTGCGCACTGTATCCTGATAAAGCAGGTTCAGGTTGCTGCCGCCGTCCATGAGAACTCTAGTGAGGTGAAATCCATCAACGATTGGGTCTAAAACCAATGCGGCGAATCCGCCATGGCGGATACTGGTGGGGTGGTCCCTTCGATCGAAAGTGATCGGGCAAGAGGACCATGGATTGAACTTCAGGGCGATTGGCTCCATCGCATATACGTCCCTAAGTGCACGCTTCCGCTCCCTCTTGGGTATGTGGGTTGCGTATATCATGTTTACTGTCCGTACTTGTGGGGGGAAACCCTTCTGTCCTCTACTGTTCGGCAGCCGGGCCTCCTCCTTGTCATCGCTATGCAGCCCCTTGTCATTGTTTTCGGCAATTAACTTGCCTGCCTGCTTGAATACCCAACAATCCCTGTTGGTGTGGTTAGCTGGATTTTCGGGTGTGCCATGTATCTGGCAAGAGCGGTCGAGTATTCGGTCCAAATTGGACGGACCCGGAGTGGTTCTTTTGAATGGCTTCTTCCGCTGACCGGGTTTAGAGCCTCTGAAACCGGCATTGACTACCGTATCTTCAGTGTTATCACCGTTAACGCGGCGTTTGTTTTTGTTACGACACGACCTGCCATTGCGGTCCTTGCTGTCCGGACTGCCAGAATTTTTGCTGAGGTTGTTACTGCGAGCTAGCCAGCTGTCCTCTCCCACACAGAAGCGGGTCATGAGTGATGTGAGGGCTGCCATGGATTTCTGCTTTTCCTGTCCTAGATGTCGGGCCAGCCACTCGTCGCGGATGTTATGTTTGAAGGCTGCGAGGGCCTCCGCATCCGGACAGTCGACAATTTGATTTTTCTTTGTTAAGAACCGTGTCCAGAACTGTCTGGCCGATTCGTCTGGCTGCTGAATTATATGGCTTAGGTCATCGACGTCTGGTGGCCGCACATATGTGCCCTGGAAGTTGTCAAGGAATGCGGCTTCCAGGTCCTCCCAACACCCAATTGACTCTGCTGGCAAACTGTTAAGCCAATGCCGAGTTGGTCCTTTAAGCTTGAGTGGGAGATACTTGATGGCGTGGAGATCGTCACCGCGGGCCATATGGATATGAAGGAGATAATCTTCGATCCAAACCGCGGGGTCTGTTGTGCCATTGTAGGATTCAATGTTCACGGGTTTAAACCCTTCAGGGATTTTATGATCCATTACTTCATCTGTGAAGCATAGTGGGTGTGTGGCGCCTCTATATTGAGCAATATCACGACGTAGCTCAAGAGAGCTTTGTCTTCTGTGTTCGGCCCGGCCGGAGTTGCTGTATCCAGCGCGACGGTAGTCGTCGTGGGTCGTGGGGCGCCCGCGTGATCCGTAGATAGATCTTGTTTGTCTTGCCTTATCCTCCAATATATCCCGCAAGTCCGGCGCGTTCCCCCGTGGCTTCGTGCTTTTCGAGCGGTGTCGGGGTACGGCTCTGGCAGAGGGCCTAGATGCCTCTCTGTCGCGGCCACGAGGTGGTCGGTCTGCCGTATTGTGCGCTGGTGATGAAGGTTTGTATGCTTCCTCCTCTAGTCGGGGGAGCAACTTGCGTTTTGGGTAGCTTTTGGAGGGGCGTTCGAGTTCATACTCTTCGGCCGCGAGGACCTCGGTCCATCTGTCGGCCAGCAGGTCTTGATCAGGTTGAAGCTGTTGCTGCTTTTTCTTTAGGCTGTTCGCCGTGGCCATTAGCCTGCATTTAAAACGCTCTTGTTCGACGGGATCCTTGGGCACGACGAATTCGTCGTCATTGAGGCTTGCCTCATCTCCGGAGGGAGGCATGTAATTTTCATCCTCCTCGTCAGCCGCTCTCTCCTGACGGCTGGCTACTCCGTCCTCCTGTGCTGAATCGTGCTGGAGGGGGTTGTCTTCGGCACTCTCTGGGGTGTTATTATCTCCGGTGCCGGAATCTCCATTCTTGCTGTGGTGGGATTTAGAGTGGCGCCGCTGATGTCGGCGCTTGGGATGTTTCTTAGAGGAATTTGCCTCCGCTGCTTCTCCGCCGTCCCCATCCTTCGGGGTGTCCACCATGTATATGTCGTATGACGAGGTGGTCTTCCAGTGCCCCGTAGGCGCTGGTTCTTGATCGTCTCTGGCATCGTCGTCCATACCGTCGATGTCTTCGGAGTCGTAGTCTAGCATGTCGGTTAGGTCGTCGACAGTGGCTACAAAGTGGGTGGTGGAAGGGTTTTGAATTTCTTCGTCGTCCGCATCCCAACCATCCTGACCGCAGTCCGGCCAGGGCTCTCCTAATAATGAGAGATACTTTAGCGAATTCAGGATGTCGCCAAAGGGTGAGTGCTGAAAGATGTCCGCAGCGGTGAACTCCATGATCGGCGCCCAATCGGATTCGATTGGCAGGGGCGCAGGAGGTTCGGAGTCCGGCAAGGAGTCCGGCACCTCGGAGTCACAAGCTCTGCAAGGGACAAGGTCGGTATTCGGCTCCATCGCCATGGAAGTTGCAGCTCCCGAGGCGGTGTCCAGCCACCTGTCCTCGATTTGCGCGGTCGGCTCCGAACTAAGGGTCGGAGCGGATTCGTGTGCGTCCTCCAAGGTACTGTCCGGCGGCAGAGCTAAATCATGCCCATCGTGACAGTGCGGCACGCTAGGCTGTGGCTCGGATCCATCAAAGATCAAGTCTCCGCGGATGTCAGCCGTGAAGTTTAGGCTTCCAAATCTGACCTGATGGCCAGGGGCGTAGCTTTCGATCTGCTCCAGATGGCCAAGTGAATTGGCCCGCAGTGCAAAGCCGCCGAACACGAATATCTGTTGGGGGAGAAAAGTCTCACCCTGGACGGTGTTGTTGTTGATTGAAGAAGCCATCAGCCTATTGGTGACGACACGGAGGAACTCTCAATGAAAGCACCAATGTCGGTGTCAAAACCGGCGGATCTCGGGTAGGGGGTCCCGAACTGTGCGTCTAGGCGGATGGTAATAGGAGACAAGGGACACGATGTTTTTACCCAGGTTCGGGCCCTCTCGATGGAGGTAAAACCCTACTCCTGCTTGATTGATATTGATGATATGGGTAGTACAAGAGTGGATCTACCACGAGATCAAGGAGGCTAAACCCTAGAAGCTAGCCTATGGTATGATTGTTGTAATGGTTGTTCGTCCTACGGACTAAAACCCTTCGGTTTATATAGACACCGGAGAGGGCTAGGGTTACACAGACTCGGTTACAACGGTAGGAGATCTACATATCCGTATCGCCAAGCTTGCCTTCCACGCCAAGGAAAGTCCCATCCGGACATGGGACGAAGTCTTCAATCTTGTATCTCCATAGTCTTGGAGTCAGGCCGATGACGATAGTCCGGCTATCCGGACACCCCCTAGTCCAGGACTCCCTCAATGTGCTTCAGCCACACGCAGAACGGGTGAAGGGGAAGGGAGTTCAGACATCATCTGTCTGTGCTAATAGCCAGCACTCCGGCACTCCTTGTAGGGTGAAACCAAGTAAAGCAAGTGGTTCATGGAGCCACAACATGCCTGCTACCAATTCTGGTTCTGATTCAGCTGCTGCTTCTCGTATACCTTCTGCAGTTGGTGTAGAAGAAGATGCAGAACCTGACGAGGCAGTGCCTACAAATGATGATGAAGACAAGATGATGTTCTTCCCCTCTGATACCTGCTTCCCTTCCCCTCTGATGGCTACTTATGTTTTGGCATAGGTAAGATATGGTTCCTCTCCTCTGCTCTCTCCCATGCTCTGTGTGCCCACGGCCATCGAGCCATTGTAAATTTTGTGCTGGCCATCACGCCATGGAAATTTCTATGGTTCTTGGTTGCGGTGATGTCTACGCTTCTAGTGATTCTGTCACAATAGTTAGTGTCATGGTTTTAGTGGATTTAGCCACCAAGTAGAACAGGAAGATCCAATTTACCTGCCTGGCTTTGTGCGTTAATGTACTTCGATTCTAAATAGTAGGATTTGTGATGTCGTTAAACTTTAGTTGACTTGTTGCATGTGGTGCGCTTCATATGCAGATGCACGGCAGTGAGAGATTGATGATGCCAACGTGGTTACCCCCAAAAGTGGCAAGGCGCTGAAAGGCTAAGACATGGAAGCATTATTATGTTGGATGAAGCAGACTTGTGTTCTTATTTGTTGGCTGGTATCTGTGGAAGTGTGCTAAATGAAATGACTGGTGAATGGTGATAGTTGTTCTTGTACACAAAGATAAAATGGCTTGGTTTCTTGGTTTTATGGCATTGTTGGCTGGTAGCTGTGGAAGTGAGCTCAAGTGTTCAATATTAATGTCTGTCACCTTGTTTATGTTGCTCTCAATCATTAAAGCAATGAACTACCGAGGGATTGAAACTTGCCACCGCAAATTTCTCAAATGTGTCAGGTCTATCTTCAAGTTGTTCAATCAGGATAAGCAGCATTACAAACTGAATGTGAATAATGTTTTGCTGCTCATGTATTTCAGAATCAACATGCATATAAGGCAGTTGTTGGTGTGTGCTTGTATGCATCAGTCTAGAGAGTGTCAGTTGTGAGCAGATGTAATCTAGGTTTATCTACAGGGTCCATTTGTATCTAAAATGATGTGCCTCGACAACATTGGATTGACCATGATTTGAAAATAGGAACTCATGTTGCATAGTTACTGATAATTGTACTGCACAATGTGTTGATTCGATTGGAAATGCATACAAGCTATATCCCTTCATTTTATGTTACAATTTGAAGAATAACGAAATGACAAAGCAGCATCGGGGAGAGATCAAACAAGATGACAAGGGAGTGGCATGAGAATGTTGGTCTGGATATTTCCAAAATTTGGACTTGGGACCCATTGAATGTTTACAATTTTTGGTTGAACGTGACATGGCAGCCATGCATGCACTTGACGCCTCCCTCTATAGTTTAGCTTACAGACCCTTTTCTTGTTTCTTAGATGTAACGTGTGTTTTAGCACGACCCTCCAAATGATATGCTTTAGTTTTGTTACTTCATATAATTATATCATATGGGACGACATTCAGCACCAAAATATAAGACGTTTTTCAGTCTAAATTAAACCGCAAAAAACGTCTCGTATCTTTTGGTACCCAAGTACAAAGCTAGAAAAGCAAAAGCTTTTTGGTTAGTTAGCTTCATCCATGCATCTGTCCTTTCATTTGTCACTACCAGCTTTCATGTGGCCGTCCAGCCACGTGCGTAATAATTGTCTTTACTGGAAACGAAACGAAGCAGTCATTATCAGGTCATTAAGCGGCCTAGGGATGCCCACCGGACATCCAGGCTTGCGCCACCTCACCGATCTGCGGCCTGCTCGTTCTTATGTCCACCATGCCTTCTTCTAAGCCCGACTCTATATGTATTAGGAAGGGTCATCCATCCGCGTGGGGGGTGCGCGTGTGACTTAGGTAGTCCCTAGATGCATTAGTTAGTCTATTGTAAAAGATATCAATAATTTTATTATTTTTAAGAGGATGATTAGGCAAAGAATGTAGTAATTTGAGGAGTCTCCCCCAAGCATGAGGGATACCCTCTTCCTCAAGTTGTTTAAAATTTTATATTTTCGGCAAGGCAGTTTGTTTCTTATGAGCAGAAAACTATTTTTAAGAGAAGCATTACATCATATCCTGGGGACAACGCACACAACCAGGGGCATGATTATTGAACCATGTTTTAGCATCATCATTTAATGAGAAAGGACACAACTTAAGAATATATCAATATCGAATCTTTTCCTCTTGAGCAAACAGGGTGGCAAAATCATTTAGTTTTGTCAAGTGTTCAATAAATTTTTCAGATTCATAACCATGAAAAGGATCAGATTCTACCAAAGTAATAAGTTTAGGATCAACAGAGAATTCATAATCCCTATCAGCAATAAAAATAGGAGAAGTAAAAAAAATTAGGATCATATTTCATTCTTTGGTTCATGGCCTTCTCTTTAAGTTTATTAATAAGACATCCGAGACCCTCTCTAGTATCACAAGCCAGAAGATCTCTACTAATCTCCTCATCCATAGTGTAACCTTCACGCACATCAAGTATCTAGCTCCAGCAGGAGTACAGGAGTAACATTATATTCATAATTTTTAGTGATTTCAATTTATTTAGTTCTAGCAATATGAGCATCTAGCAATTCACTGAGTGGAACACTAGTATTAAGCAAAGTAGAAGCATTATAATAATATCATCAATAGCAGAAGTAGTGTGTAATACTTGGGACTTATCAGATTGTAAAGCATGTGGTAGTGGTGTTAAAAGTTGACTCAAAACAGAGTGAATCAAGGGTACAGCTAGTTGGCAGTTCCTTACATCCCCTCGTCTTAGAGGGCATGATCTTGGTCTTATCGTCCATAAGATTCTTCATAATAAAGATAGATTGCAGCAAATATTTAACTCCCAGGTGAACTTAATAAATAGAGCTATACTCCCCGGCAACGGTGCCAGAAAATAGTCTTGATGACCCACAAGTATGGAGTCGCAACGGTCTTGGTAGTATTTCACCCAAATTTATTGATTCAACACAAGGGGAGCCAAAGAATATTTATAAGCCTTAGAAGTTGAGTTGTCAATTCACTCCTTGCAGCAATTTATTAGTAGCACAATAATACGATGGTAGCAATAGCAATAGTAATAGTGTAATTGCAGCAGTAACAGTAGTAGCAATTTTGTAGCAAACAGAGGAGCAGTGGTAACTTAAGCAAAGATAATAGTATACAAGTGTAGGCTTGGAGTAGCGATGGATATTTAGATGAGATTGAATATGTATCAGTCACAACATATAGAGACACAGAACTAGCTCTAATTCATCAATCATATGTAGGCATGTATTCTGTATATAGTCATACGTGCATGCAATAAGAACTTGCATAACATCTTTTGTCCAACCCTCCCACTGTAGCAGGGTGCTAATTGAAACTAAGGGTAATTAAGGTGCTCCGTTGATATCGCAATTCATGGTCACCTTGTGGGTCTAAGGCTCAGAACGATAACGGGTGCTTACAACTTGCAGGTAAGATCAACATCTCAAATATAATCATGATAATAATAAGTGTTCCGATCTAAAGTCATGGCACTCGGGCCCTGGTGACAAGCATTAAGCATAGCAACGTCAAGCTCAGAATATAGTGAATACTATGGATCAAGCCTTGATAAAATTGACTCGATTACATAAGAAATCTCATCCAACCCATCTACCTCCAGTATGCCTATAATGAAATTACTCACACATGGTTGTGAACATCATGAAATTGTTGACTGAGAAGGGTTGGTGACCACGACAGTGATGAATCCCTCTCTCCGGAGCCAAGAACAAACTCCAGATTAGGGCTCCCGATGAAGAACATGAGATGGTGGTGGCTCCATACCGTGAAACGCGATGAAACTTTCTCCCTGATTTTTCCTCGGGAAGACGAAACTTATACGCCAGAAATTAGGTCAGGGGACCTGCAGGGGCCCCACAAGCCTGCATGGCGCCCCCCCCTTGTGGGCCATGGGTGACTCCCCTCAGGTACTTCTTGGCTCTGGTATTTTTTTATATTCCATAAAAATTCTTCATAAAGTTTTATCCAATTCTGAGCACTTTTGTTTCTGCACAAAAAAAAATCACATTGGTAGTTCGACTGAAAACAGTATCAATCCGGGTTAGTTTCATCCAAATCATACAAATTAGAGGCCAAAAGAAAAGCAAAAGTGTTTGGAAAAGTAGATACAATGACGAGTATAAGCGTGCAAGTTGAATTAGGTCATACCAGCAAATCAGAAGAAAAAAGAAGGTATTAGGAGCTCCTGATGCCGGCGTCATGGACAGGAATCTTCGATCAAGTTTTCCTCAACCCAATGCCATGTAGGCGCTTCCTTCAACCGCAGGTTGCCTAAATGCCCGCTCGACCGTCTAGCGATGAACATACGTAAGCAACATGGTCGCTCATTCCCAGTCAGATCTAGAAGTACATCATATAGCCTTTTGTTTTGACCCGTTTCATCCATTGATATGGAAAAAGGGCATATGCTTGGAGCACATGGTGACCACGGTTGGTTAATACACCATGACTTTTTTTCTGCTCACTCTGCAATAGAAAGACAAAATCCAATCTCAGCCTCCCACATCACTTTTCTTTCCAATCTTTGAATCCCCTCAGTTGCACCCAACATTCTTTCTTTGCAGAATAGCAATGAATCAATTGCTCAGTGGGAAGATGGTGTTGATGCACCAGAGCAGATTGTACATGGTCGATAATCTGAGCTCTGGAGCGGTTAGAGTGGCCGCCATCATCCGCAGGGCTGTGGAGTGGGAACCACACTCCCGCCCCACTAGGCAGGGAAGCAATCTGTTATCCCGAAATTCTGTTACCTATTTTACAGTTCATTAGTATCCCCAAAATTACCTTATGTCTTATTTATAAAAAAAATAGTAATCCGTGTTTTTAGGTCTTTCAACAATAATACTATTGATCGGATTATGTGTTAAAGTAAGGCAAGAAGATATGATCTACTTCTCCACAAGAGAGAACACAAAATCCTTGGAGTAGGACTATGTTCCTTGCATTGCAAATTTGAATACCGGACAACACGTTCACCTTGATGTTAGATGAGTATTTATAGAGATGTTGAGGCCACCTAACGTTGATGTTTACATATGGCTTTAGAGAGAGAAAAAATCATAACTTGAGTGTTAGCCAATGAAATGTGTTGATGTTCCTCATTGAGAGGATTTGGAGGTGTTGTCTGTTGTTTCTCAATTTTGCCTCACAGCATTAAGAGAAGGCATGATGCCTATGTTCTGAATATTTTACATGTTTGACATTTTAGCATATACCATCTTCCTAGATTTCTTTGATCAATGTCGATAGAGTGTATAGTCATTTCTGATAATCGGAATTTAGAGTAGTTGCCATCTAAATTAATTAAGCTTGCATAGAGTACTTGAGTTCTACAAGATATGATTTACAGGATTTCAATTTTGTACAGCAACAAGGCTCTAGATTAGTGATGTTTTTATATATTAAAAAGAAGTATGAAATTTCCCTACAACTGTAACTATGAAATTTCCCTTTGTTCACAAATAAAAGATATTTTGGATATTTCAATATTGACTACATACACGCTGAAATAAGTGAGCATACACACCGAAACGTCTCTGACTTGAAAAAAAGTTAGAACATCTTATATTTATGAACGGAGGGAGTAATATTTTTGGAACATTAAAATGTATTCCATTTATCATTAAAAACTAACGGCTGACGTATTGAGTTCTTATAAGTTTGAACATATATTGCTCTAAAGTTCCAACTATGTGTTTCCACATTTATTCTTTTTTGGAAAAGGAGGTTAAAGCCCCTGGCCTCTGCATCACTCGCTGCATACAGCCCGCACGGGTTGATGACTAGTTGGTGGCTTAATCAGTTTGGTCCTCTTCCATAGATGAAAGAACTAACTAACTTTATTTTTGTCGCCTTTAGTGGCAGTCTTTTTTGTTGTTGTTGTTGAGAAAAGCCTGTAGTGGTAGCCTGGTTGAGCGTGTGCTTGTGCGTATTTATAAGCACTCGGCCTCGCTTACAACTTGCCTTCAACTTGCACAGACAGCCAGCAAAGCCCAAAGCCAACTCTTGCTTCCGACTCCAACTCGATGGCGTGCTCTCTTCGCTTCCTCCCACTTGCAGCAACGCTGCTGCTTCTCCTCCTGCCCGCAGCCCATGCCCAAGGTGGAGATCTGGGCGGAGCCATGGCCAGCGCCGACACTGGGCAATATGCGGCGGCGGCGGCGCCGCATAGCTGCCCGGCAGCCAAGCCCGGGATATGGGCTCTTGTGCTCATCCTAGGAATGGTGGCGGTGCTGGAAATGGGCTACATCATCCATGCCAGGGGCGGACCCAACGAAAAACTTGAGAGGGGGCAAGAATGCATTACCATATTCATGAACCAAGTCAAGCATCCATACTGACTAAAATATGGGCATAATCATTTCGTACTTTGACATTAC
>NC_057795.1:57937781-57946319 GCF_018294505.1 Triticum aestivum | reverse complement strand
CAACAAAGTAGGGGCAGACCCCCTATATCAATTCCACTAATTCAATCCTTATTATAAGGGACACCTTTTCTACGAAAATTGCACTATTGACTTTTGCATATTATATAAAAATCTGCGTTGTGTCCAAATTTTCTTTTCAAATTTCTATTTTTCCATTTTCTTAAAGGGTAATAACAATGAAACTAATTTATTAGTATTCTTAGAAAATTTCATTATTTTTATTTTTTAGTTTCTATTTCATTTTCTTCGTGTAGAAAACTACACATATTATAGGCCTGACTATGCCTTTGTACATCATCCCATGCGAAGCTTAATTGAGCTCTAACTTCGTATATATAGCCAAACCGCATACCATAATAAAGTTTCATTGGACCGATTAATCAAAACTAACACAAAGAAGATATATCTATGAGCCAACACCTGTGTGTAGCTTTCAGATTCTGTTCAACAAAATATACTACCATAGTTAGTTAACTTGTGCTCTGAGCCAAGGAAGACATACGAAGCATGCACGCAATCATAAGAACTCAAGATGGTCACCGCTGGCTAGTGCATATGTGATGTCAACCTAATCTTGATGTCGAGTGATTTTGTACGAGTAGGTTTGGTCTTGTGCTTGTATCTAAACTCCAAATGTCTCAGTTGGTAGGTCGCGTTTCGGATTTTATTTTCGTCCCACCTCACCCGGTTATTTTTGGTACCTATTTTGGTACCTCCTCCCACCTCAAGCTGACCCGCCACTAACCGTAAAAACCACGTACCGAGTCCTCCACCAGCCCCTCGCTCGAAAAATTCTACGACAATTAACCAGCGATAAAAAAACCTATGAAAAATAACCAGCGAAAAAAAAACCCTCACGCACACTCGTTCGCCGCCGCTCGCCCCTGCCGCTCCATCCCTCGACTACCTGTCCCAACTCTCCTCCCTGCGCCGCCGTGGGTCTCGGCCTCCCTCCTCCCTGCACCGCCGCGGGTCTCGTCCTCCCTCCTCCCTTCGTCCAGGCAAATAGAGGGCTGGCCTTGGCGCCTTGCCACTTTGATGGCAATCTGCCTTATGATCCGCCGCCGATCCCGATCTCGCATCGGAGGATTTGATTGACTTCTCCTCTCCTCTCTTCCACCTCTCTTCGTCATTGGATCCCCGCGACACATGCCCAGATACGTCCGCAAACCGCCAGCGACGAGGTGTATGGTGCCGACATGGCCGTGCTCGAGCGCCTCCAGGACCCCGCAGAGGAGAATCAAGGCGTGGCGCCTCCTGGACTCCGTCCTTCGCCGCTTTGTCGACGACGTCCCTGCCGCCGGGCAGGAAGGTACTCGATGACGTACTCGATACCCACCTGCAAGGTCAGCCCTCCATCCTCCCGGTCCTTCCCAGCAAATAGATCTAAACTCCTAATGTCTCAGTTGGTAGGTCGCGTTCCGGGTTTTATTTTCGTCCCACCTCACCCGGTTATTTTTGGTACCTATTTTGGTACCTCCTCCCACCTCAAGCTGACCCGCCACTAACCGTAAAAACCACGTACCGAGTCCTCCACCAGCCCCTCGCTCGAAAAATTCTACGACAATTAACCAGCGATAAAAAGACCTACGAAAAATAACCAGCGAAAAAAAACCCTCACGCACACTCGTTCGCCGTCGCTCGCCCCTGCCGCTCCATCCCTCGACTACCTGTCCCAACTCTCCTCCCTGCGCCGCCGTGGGTCTCGGCCTCCCTCCTCCCTGCGCCGCCGCGGGTCTCGGCCTCCCTCCTCCCTTCGTCCAGGCAAATAGAGGGCTGGCCTTGGCGCCTTGCCACTTTGATGGCAATCTGCCTTATGATCCGCCGCCGATCCCGATCTCGCATCGGAGGATTTGATTGACTTCTCCTCTCCTCTCTTCCACCTCTCTTCGTCGTCGGATCCCCGCGACACATGCCCAGATACGTCCGCAAACCGCCGGCGACGAGGTGTATGGTGCCGACATGGCCGTGCTCGAGCGCCTCCAGGACCCCGCAGAGGAGAATCAAGGCGTGGCGCCTCCTGGACTCCGTCCTTCGCCACCTTTGTTGACGACGTCCCTGCCGCCGGGCAGGAAGGTACTCGATGACGTACTCGATACCCACCTGCAAGGTCAGCCCCCCATCCTCCCGGTCCTTCCCAGCAAATAGATCTGGTAAAATTTGAATAATGATCTGGACTTCAATGATTAATTAATCTCCTGGTCTCTAATGGGAACTTTTTTGTTACTGAACTTCGTAGTTGGTTTACATAAAATCTGAAGTCTGTCTAACATATTTTACTTGAACACAGTTCGCTTCAGAATTCTACTTTATGTGAGCATTACTTTCTTAGGGTATCTGATTTACTTGGAGGAGTATTTAATTACACGTATGTGTAGTACAAGTTGTTATTTCCAAATAATTTTGATGGCCTCTAAGCATCATTGTTCATGTCTATTATTATTTATGAAAGCTACATGTCTTGGAGGGAAGTTGCGACTTGAGGGAGTGAGCTCCCATTCTCTCAATTTCTTGGCATGGCCATGCTTGCAGTACTGATAAGGCATGCTTCAAAAATGGAGGGAGGACCTGAGCTGCCGCCTTGGTTCCTGTCCGCACCAGCCGCCACAGTATGTAATCAGGCCTCCACTATCGTCCTCTGAATTTTGGATTACATGCATCTACAAGAGTGCGAAGGGTAAGGAAGCTAGCCGAGCCTAGGAGGATTCGCTTAGGTAGCTGGAACGTGGGGTCTCTGACAGGGAAGCTTCGGGAGCTAGTTGATGCAGCGGTGAGGAGAGGTGTTGATATCCTTTGCGTCCAAGAAAGCAAATGGAGAGGACAGAAGGCGAAGGAGGTGGAGGATACCGGCTTCAAGCTATGGTACACGGGGACGGGTGCAAACAGAAATGGCATAGGCATCTTGATCAACAAGAGCCTCAAGTATGGAGTGGTAGACCTCAAGAGACGTGGGGACCGGATTATCCTGGTCAAGCTGGTAGTTGAGGACTTGGTTCTCAATGTTATCAGCGCGTATGCCCCGCAAGTAGGCCACAATGAGAACACCAAGAGGGAGTTCTGGGAAGGCCTGGAAGACATGGTTAGGAGTGTACCGATTGGTGAGAAGCTCTTCATAGGAGGAGACCTCAATGGCCAAGTGGGTACATCTAACACAGGTTTTGAAGGGGCGCATGGGGGCTTTGGCTATGGCATCAGGAATCAAGAAGGAGAAGATGTCTTAAGCTTTGCCCTAGCCTACAACATGATTGTAGCCAACACCCTCTTTAGAAAGAGAGAATCACATCTGGTGACTTTTAGTAGTGGCCAACACTCTAGCCAGATTGATTTCATCCTCTCGAGAAGGGAAGATAGGCGTGCGTGCCTAGACTGTAAGGTGATACCTGGAGAGAGTGTTGTACCCCAGCATAAGCTGGTGGTTGCTGACTTCCGCTTTTGGATTCGTGTCCAGCGGGATAAGAGGGCTAAAGTCGCTAGAACGAAGTGGTGGAAGCTCAAGGGGGAGGTAGCTCAGGCGTTCAAGGAGAGGGTCATTAAGGAGGGCCCTTGGGAGGAAGGAGGGGATGCGGACAATGTGTGGATGAAGATGGCGACTTGCATTCGTAAGGTGGCCTCAGAGGAGTTTGGAGTGTCCAGGGGAAGGAGAAGCGAAGATAAGGATACCTGGTGGTGGAATGATGATGTCCAGAAGGCAATTAAAGAGAAGAAAGATTGCTTCAGACGCCTATACCTGGATAGGAGTGCACACAACATAGAGGAGTACAAGATGGCGAAGAAGGCCGCAAAGCGAGCTGTTGGTGAAGCAAGGGGTCGGGCGTATGAGGACCTCTACCAACGGTTAGGCACGAAGGAAGGCGAAAGGGACATCTATAAGATGGCCAAGATTCGAGAGAGGAAGACGAGGGATATTGGCCAAGTCAAATGCATCAAGGACGGAGCAGGCCATCTCTTGGTGAAGGACGAGGAGATTAAGCATAGATGGCGGGAGTACTTCGACAAGCTGTTCAATGGGGAGAATGAAAGCTCTACCATTGAACTGGACGACTCTTTTGATGAGACCAGCATGCGTTTTGTGCGTCGAATCAAGGAGTCTGAGGTCAAGGAGGCTTTAAAAAGGATGAAGGGAGGCAAGGCGATGGGCCCGGATTGTATCCCCATTGAGGTGTGGAAAGGTCTCGGGGACATAGCGATAGCATGGCTAACCAAGCTTTTCAACCTCATTTTTCGGGCAAACAAGATGCCAGATGAATGGAGACGGAGTATATTAGTACCAATCTTCAAGAACAAGGGGGATGTTCAGAGTTGTACTAATTACCGTGGAATTAAGCTGATGAGCCATACAATGAAGCTATGGGAGAGAGTCATTGAGCACCGCTTAAGAAGAATGACAAGCGTGACCAAAAACCAGTTTGGTTTCATGCCTGGGAGGTCGACCATGGAAGCCATTTTCTTGGTACGACAGCTTATGGAGAGATATAGGGAGCAAAAGAAGGATTTGCATATGGTGTTCATTGACTTGGAGAAGGCCTATGATAAGATACCGCGGAATGTCATGTGGTGGGCCTTGGAGAAACACAAAGTCTCAGCAAAGTACATTACCCTCATCAAGGACATGTACGATAATGTTGTGACAAGTGTTCGAACAAGTGATGTCGACACTGATGACTTCCTGATTAAGATAGGACTGCATCAGGGGTCAGCTTTGAGCCCTTATCTTTTTGCATTGGTGATGGATGAGGTCACAAGGGATATACAAGGAGATATCCCATGGTGTATGCTCTTTGCGGATGATGTGGTGCTAGTTGACGATAGTCGGGCGGGGGTAAATAGGAAGTTAGAGTTATGGAGACAAACCTTGGAATCGAAAGGGTTTAGGCTTAGTAGGACTAAAACCGAGTACATGATGTGCGGTTTCAGTACTACTAGGTGTGAGGAGGAGGAGGTTAGCCTTGATGGTCAGGTGGTACCTCAGAAGGACACCTTTCGGTATTTGGGGTCAATGCTGCAGGAGGATGGGGGTATTGATGAAGATGTGAACCATCGGATCAAAGCCGGATGGATAAAGTGGCGCCAAGCTTCTGGCATTCTCTGTGACAAGGGAGTGCCACAAAAGCTAAAAGGCAAGTTCTACAGGACGGCGGTTCGACCCGCAATGTTGTATGGCGCTGAGTGTTGGCCGACTAAAAGGCGACATGTTCAACAGTTAGGTGTGGCGGAGATGCGTATGTTGAGATGGATGTGTGGCCACACGAGGAAGGATCGAGTCCGGAATGATGATATACGATATAGAGTTGGGGTAGCACCAATTGAAGAGAAGCTTGTCCAACATCGTCTGAGATGGTATGGGCATATCCAGCGCAGGCCTCCAGAAGCTCCAGTGCATAGCGGATGGCTAAAGCGTGCGGAGAATGTCAAGAGAGGGCGAGGTAGACCGAATTTGACATGGGAGGAGTCCGTTAAGAGAGACCTGAAGGATTGGGGTATCACCGAAGAGCTAGCTATGGACAGGGGTGCATGGAAGCTTGCTATCCATGTGCCAGAGCCATGAGTTGGTTGCGAGATCTTATGGGTTTCACCTCTAGCCTACCCCAACTTGCTTGGGACTAAAGGCTTTGTTGTTGTTGTTGTTGTTGTATGCATCTACAAGAGCGCGAGAGTTTGAGAGGGTAGCACAGTGCTACATAGAAGTTAATTTTTCTCCATGAAGTTGATATGATGCGAAGCTTCTGCCAGATTGAAGGTTAATTGAGTTCTCATCTCCAAAATGTTTGCATTCTAAGTATCCTCTTTGATTCAGCGGTTCCATGATGCTACAGTTCACTTGTTTTTCACCTCTTGATGCTGCTATACACAGAAGGTGTTTGGTAATTTGCACATTAAAATTTTCTGATAAACTATGCCAATATCACATGCATATGCATTTTTTTAGTGATGTCTGATTATTAATCCATGCTACAATAAATAGGTCTGCTGCCTTGCTTTTCATAATTTAAATTTGTATTTATTTTCTTATATTCAAACAAATGTTTGTAGAGAACAGTGTTCGGCGACTTAGATAGCTTTAGTGAGTTGATGGTTTGACTTGCTAGGTATGCCTGCAAGGAGGACACTGTAATTTGGTCCAACAAGTACACACAACAATCTTCTGATTGTTCAACATTCTTTATTGCGTGAATTTCTGACATATCAGGATGCAGGTACATGACACTATTGTGTTGTCTGTAGAGGTTCTCATTCTGAAAGAAACTGCAACTATGCAAGAGCTTATTGACGGAGATTATGAAATTTGCAGTTCAAGTTCTGGACATCAGATTGATACTTTACCAAAGGTGCACCAATCGGCCCTCCGTCTCCTAGGGTGATGGCACAATGACATCGACAGCGGCAGCAATTGCGCACAGGTGATGATGGATTTGTCAACTGACTTCATATCTCTATCTCTACTACCTACAAAACCTGTAACATTCCATTCCCGTCTCCCGTCTTATTTCGTTTTGTCCAACCGCACACATTTCTCTGGTCGTATGCTAGATTGCAAGAACTGAAACATTTCCTACTGCGTTTTTAATGATGCAGTACGGTTAAAAACTTTTTATTTACTTGGGTCTGCTACCTCAGATTGATGCGCCATGCTCGGGCAATAATAGTCCAAGCTTCATCGTGTAATAAGCTCCACCTGTGTGCACAGGTAAGTGGTTCTGGGACTGCTTCTGTTTTTGTTTGTTATATTTGCTGCCAGTCTGATTGCTACTATCTACTGTACGTGCTTATTGTTTGGCTTTGAAGAGATATTTGCTCGATGTTATGCCAATTAATTTCAAACAGATGGTAAACTGTGATTTGCTCCTCAATTTGTATTGTATCTGAGATCTCATTTGTGCGTACATATTAGCTTCTTCATGGCAATTTCAATGTTACATGTACCATAGTAAGCCAATCAATATCTGCACCATATTGGTCTGATGCTTTCTTACCCTCTCATCCTTAATTAATACGCATTTTCCAATAGGATCAGCTTTGTTGTGCAAACTCACTTGTATTTTCCATTTTATTTGCACGATATCTTGAATGTTCATGGTCCGAATATAAATAAGATTCGGTTCTTCTCTCAGAAACTTATCCTTCTGCTTATATTTGCATTTGCTATTGATGATGTAATTTGAGCAAATACCCCATATCCTTTTTACCAAGTTTGGATAAAAGCATATATAAGTCTGATTTTAACAATATTTTGTGATCGACTATGTGTTTGCCCAAACTTTATTAGATGACGTGGAATGCTTGATTAATGATATCATTTTATTTTATTTTCTTTGTGGTTCCTGGTGTGAAGCAACAGATTTGAATAAAAATATTTATTTATTTAGAAACATTTTTAAGTTTATCTGTACATATTGATATTAGCTTGAATTTTGAACAAGAAATAGTTTCTTAATACGTACTTTTGAATTTTATGCACTTGTATGTACACTGCTACTAATGGTGCTCTTGATCATGTCATACACGAGTACTAATGGTGCATGCCTTAATATTGGAATGGAATGAATACCAGCTTATGCAGAGGTATCTATGACTAAATAAATAAAAATTGATGACTTACTATTTTACAATATTAGTTTCGACTATAGTATTGCTGACTAAATCATGCTACCTCTCATTATTGCGGCGTCTCGCTAGCAGGGTATTCCCATTTAGATTATGTTTGCCCTTTCGATCACCGGCGCGGCTGTAGCCGTCCATGTAGGTGTCGGCGGCAATAGGGGGGAGGGGACATCGGAGCCGTCGGTGATATTGGAGGAATCAATCTAGCCGACCATTCTTTGAATGACACAGTTTTGCTACCTCCCACTGATAACCTTTAGGAGCTATGGAGAGGAGGGTTAGGAGGGAAGCGAGCCTGCGCCGTGAAGAGAAAATGTTAGGGTGACAATAGCAAACGAGTTCATCTTGCCTGGGTTGAAAGAAGATAGAGCCTCAGGTGAGGCATATCGTCCCTAGGAATTTGTTGGTATCGAGGATTGTTCCAGGAAGCACTTCTGATGACAACATGATGTTGGGCCTCGGGAACATGGTAAGCTACTTATGTCACAATTTTCATCCATTCAGACTTGTTTTTGTGATTCTTGTACTACCACTGATCCATATATGATCTCTTATACTAATCATTTAATCCTGCTTAAATTATAGTATTAAAGGTGGTTGTACTTTAAAAGGTCTCAAACTTGTGCAGGTAACCAACAGAAACATATTGAAGCACATTGTTGTCATCATCAACTTAGTGACCGCCGGGTCACGCTCAGCAGCAACGGTGCACGGCGATGGGAAAGACGCAGGGGTGGCGGGATCATCACCAGTGGGGCCGTCGGGGAGAAGATGGAGGTAGATAGGAAAGGAACGGGCTCGGTTGGGTGTGAAAAGGAGAATGAGAGAGATAGCGATGATGTGGTGCTGCACCACTGCTCTCCTACTGCTAGCTGAATTTTGGTATTGTTGCTGCTATCTGAATTTCGCACACACACGGCGAGGTGTTTGATGCTGGCC